>NC_081413.1:752473361-752550861 GCF_030272615.1 Cryptomeria japonica
AACCTACCTTATGCACAATTTCATTAGATGGGAGTCTTTTGCATCTACACCTTGTCCATATTACCAGTGGACATACATACCGGTAAACACCTTGATGACACCATGTCATCACCCTTCAACTATTTCCATCTTAGGCATCTTCATGGTGGTTGTACTCTCTATTTGTAGCTGCTCAACCTTGCCTTCTTCATCATCATCCTGGACCATATCTCAACCAGTTTGTCAAGGTGAAAAACCCATCACTCTACATCTATCTCGACAACTCATCATGTCTTCTTTGTTGGTCCAGTGCATATCCCTGATTTCATGCACTTGAGGCATCTTTGTGATTCACTAGTAGATCCGGTGTGAGCCTTCAAACACCTACCCTTAACTCTTTTTTCTTTTCTCACATAACTATGACACACACTTTTCATAATAGGAGATAAGCTCCACTTACTAGTGGTAGTGGATCCATGTCATCTGCATCCTGCAATGCACTCATGTGACTTCCCTATTTGTGCAACATATCTTAAAATAGGCACATGTGATCTGGTTGGGTACACTCATTTTCACTCATCTCTTCACATGGTTAATGCATCTCTATCTGGTGGGAGTCTTGTTGTTCTGCATCCACACAACATACCGGTGGCCTGTACATCCTTCTCCTCCAGTGTTGATGTGATTCTTGATAACATTCTGCCTCTTCATCTTAATCAACAACTCAACATCTTGCTCACCCTGCTTGTTCACCAGTCATAAGATTGTTGGTTGGCAACTACTTTCAGTCAACACATCACTTATGAGTTGACATCCTTTCCTTACTGGTGATAGACTGTACCGGTAACCTGTTCATATCTTCAGCACAAGTCAAACACTGACTTGTATACCGGTGATTCCAAAGGTCTTCTACTGAGTGACATTCTCTCCCTTACCTTACTGGTGCTCTGCAACACAAGTTGATATCAAAGGTATCTTATTCTGCATGCATCCATGACAATGCTGCACATTCATCTCTTATACCAATAGCCATTCTACACTGGTTGACATCAATGACAACACAGTGCCCATTGCCAACATCACTGCCCAACAAATGAAGACACATAGTTGTTGCTATCAACTTTGAATCACTCAGGGATCAAGAATAATCCCTTTGTTGTTGCACAAACTAACTTCAACCCAACTAATTGACAATCTTGAAAAATATTCTTCCTTTTGTCTTGTGGTTGTCCAATAACTTTCCCCCTCAAAATTTGAATTTCAAACTTACCTATCACAATAAATATTTTGCAGACTAGAGTTGCATGTCAAGGGAAATTGGGAGGAAAGTGATTCCAATGCCTGCAAACAAAAATAACTCCCTACAGGCTACTCCTAACAAGTAGGTAGCAACAACGGGGTGAAGAGAGGCCAAGACAACAAATCTCAAATTTCAAATTCCAATACTTCCCCTTTATCTTGAGCTAACAAAAATTATTCATCATTTAAATACACAATGCCCAATTTTCTTCTTAGGCACTCAAAATTGTCCCTACTAAAAGGCTTGGTGAAAATGTCTACTAGTTGTTGCCCAAACCTACAAAACTTCATTTAAATTTCACCATTTTCAACTAACTCTCTAATAAAATGATACTTGATTTAAATATGCTTGCTTCTTCCATGAAACACATGATTTTTCATCAAAGATATCGTTGAAACATTGTCACAATAGATTGTTATTCCATCCTCTTCTTCTTCTTTCAAATCTGCCAGTATTCTTCTTAGCCAAGTGGCTTGACATGTTGATGCATTTGTTATTATATACTTAGCTTTAGTTGTAGATAGGGAAAAAATGGGTTGTTTATTAGAATCCCATGAGATTACACTCGAACCCAAATGAAACACATATCTAGATGCACTCTTCCTATCATCCACACTTCTTTCCTAATCATAATCTGTATAACCAACCAACCTAAAATCATTTATTGCATTATATAAAATACCATATCCCTTAGTACCATTCACATACCTTAGCATTCTCTTACCCTCTTTCCAATGGTTTTCATTTGGAGTCTCTATAAATCTAGAAATCAAACTCACTACATACATTGCATTAGGTCTAGTTGTTGTCAATTTCATTAAAATTCCAATCAAACTCTTGTACATGGTCAGATTCATATTGTTGTTGTAATCTTCCTTGCTCAGCTTAAGACCTATGGTTGTTGGTTTGGTGTAGGCTTGCTTCCAAGAATTCTAAATCTCTTCAAGATCTCATTTGTATATTTTTCTTGAGATATAAAAATACCATCATGCATTTGTTTTACTTCTATGCCTAGAAAATACCTCAAGAGACCTAAATCTATCATCTCAAACTCTCTTTTCATGGCCTCTTTAAAATTAGTAATAGGAAATTATCATCCCTAGTAAAAAATAAATAATCTACATGCAAGACAATAATTAAAATCTTACCATCAACTGCCTTGATGTAAAGAGTGGGCTCACCATCATTTTTGCTAAAGCCTTTGGTCATAAAATATGATTCAATCTTGTTGTACAATGCTTGTGGAGCTTGCTTCAACCCATAAAGAGATTTCTTTAACCTATAAACCTTGTCTTTATGACCTAGAATCTCATAATTATGTGCTTGCTCCACATATACTTCCTCTTTCAACACTCCTTTAAGGAAGCCAGACTTCATGCCCATTTAAAATACCTTCCATTTATGTTGGGCTACAATTGCTATGACTACCCACATGGTCTCCATCCTTGCAACAGGGGCATGCACCTCATCATAATCTCTCCCAAGTTGTTGTTTGTACCCCTTGATAACTAATCTTGCCTTGTGTTGCTCTATTCTTCCTTCAACATTACTCTTGGTCTTGTAGACCCATTTTACCCTAATAACTTGCTTGTTGAGAGGGAAAATAGTTAGATCCCAATTTATATTCCTCTCAATAACATCTATTTCCTCATCCATGGCCTCACACCATTTCTCCTCTTTTATAGCATCCTCAAAATAAATTGGATCGCTACGAGAAAATAATGTACTCTTCAAAAACTTCATCATACCTTTCATTTTGGTTGATCTCCCTTAGAATCTTGCTCTTCTTTAGTATTAGGGAGCTAAGAGTGAGGTTTGAACTCTCACTACCATTATTTTTCTATGTAGACTCTAATGAGAGCCACCTAGTGCTGCTTGGAGTGACTTGGAGCTGCCTAGAGCTCTCTAGAGCTAATTCTTTGGTTGTCTACAACTGCTTACCTTTTTAATTACTTGTGTCAAGATATTGCTGGAGTTGTCTATCCTTTCTTGGAGCTACTTAGAGCTCCCTTTGATTGAATTTTGAGATAGTTTGTTTAACTACTTGTCTTTGTCAGAAGCTCTCTAAAGTTGTTTGGATATACTTGGAGCTTATTGGAGCTCTCCATATCTACTTCTATAACATCTTACTAATCTTCAACATTAATGGGCACTCCATGTGAGGTGGAGGAAGAGGTGTCCATTGAGTCATCCCATGAGTCATTTTCAATAAACTCCACACCTCTACTAATGATGAGCTTCTTGGTGATGGGTTTGTATAATCTATATGCCTTGGACTTAACACTATAGCCCATAAAAATAAACTTCTCACCTTTATCATCCAACTTTTTCTTCTTCTCCTTTGGCACATGAGCATATGCCACACATCCAAACACTCTTAAGTACTCAATGGTCCACTTGCATTTTGACCATCCTTCTTGTGCAATCTTGTCATGAACTGCCTTGGTTGGACTTCTATATATCTGTTACCCTACCTTAATTCTCAATTGTTAAGTTGAATAATTCTTGGCAGTGTTCTTTAAAGTGAAGCCTTGTGAAAAGTTTATTTATATGTCGGGTCATAAATTCTTTGAACTTGAACCTTTTTGTTGAACTCGTCCAAGGTACACAGTTCAGGTTCAAGCAGTCTTGTCACTCCGTGGTCATGTCTTTAGTAAAGTTTTGTCAAGTGCGTCTTTGAACTTGAACCTTTGAATGACCTTTGTCAAAATTTAAATGTTCAAGGTTCAATATGTGTGAGAGTGGAATTTGGTCTAAAGTCTTGTCTTTAGCAAGGTCCATTGTATATTCTTATGTTGGTCCATCAATAGAATATTTTGGTTTTGTTAAACTTGAACCCTCAAGCCATCATTGAAGGGGTTTATAGTTCGAGGTTCAACGTTAGATGAATGCAACTTCAAGTGGAAAAGGAAAGTATCATGTTGGCGGGTGTTTCAAAAATAGAATATTCCAAATTTAAAAAGAACTCAAGATAATAAGTTGTGAGGTGTACTATATTGCATGGTAATCATGAAGAGGAATGAATAATAAAAATAATAATGAGATGTCAGGGAAGGGTCTTTCCAGAGTAAGAAGGAACATATAAGAAGTTAATTAATCTTGAATGAATCGTGTGAGCAATTATCTCACCCTTACTTTATTTTTTTTGTTTTTAAAATCATTTCTCATAGTTGCCCATTTCATGATTAAACAAGTGTTGGGTGCTACGCATGGTGACTTGACCTCTATTTTTGTAGTCCAAAATCCTCTTTCAAGGTGAGTTTTGTTCTTTTTCCCCTCATCCTTGTCATTCCATGCATTCTGGAGCTCTATTAATTTGTTTTCTTGCAAAGTTTCTTGTTTACCTCTGAGTCCTATGTAGAAACCCAAGATGAGGCCGACATTGCCTAAAATTGACCAAAACTCAGGGCTAGTTTGTTCACACCCAAATTTAGGTGATACTTTCCTCCCATCGGTAGATTTAAAGGAATTTCATGAGAGAGTATGGGATTCTGCAAATTCTTGTCTCATACAGAAAATAATTGATAGTGGGTTAATAGAAGCGACAACTTTTCCACCAGCTGTTCTCTGTCCAGAATTAGTCCAAGAATGTATGAACCACTATGACCTTGTTCAGAGGAGCATCCAAAGAACAAATGGTGAAGTTCTCCTAAAAGTGATTTGGGAAACCATTACTGCAGTCATGAAGATTCCTGAGAAAGAATGGTATGAAGACTGGATAGTGTCTAAGTCACAGGGGCTGCTTTTCGAAAAGAAGACAATATATCGAAGCTTTATTGCTCGAAACTGGTTATTGAAGCTTCAGAAGGGTGGCTCTCATTTACCTAGACAATTAACCAGAGAACATTTGATTAGAGAGGTATGGGATATTGTCATTTTACTTCATAGGATTAGAGGGAATTCGATGGCCTTCTTTTGGGAAGATTGGATGTACTTCTTTGTTCAGGTTATTTTAGATGATGGGAGATACATAGATTGGGCATAGTTAATTGTTGAAAGGATACATGATGGTTTAAGTTGTTTTGGTAAAACAAATTCTATATGTCATCTTACCTCATATACTATTTAGCTTGCACTCGCCAATGGGTTGGCTTATATCATGAAAATTGGCAAAATGACATGAGGATATATGATTATCACCCGCATTTGCAACAGAACAAAGCCACTAAGAGTTATCACAGGATCCATAATGTTTTCATTGGGAGATGGGTGTTTGAGTTGAAAGGGGATATCCATAAAAGATTGACTAAGGAAGCCATGTAGTTCATAAGCACATATAGGAACTTCTATATTCAGTTCTCCAGATTCACTTATTTGAGGGTTGGCGGTTTTGAAGGTGAACCATATAAGTTGCCAAGATATGTCTTTGACAAGCAATTTTTAATTGAAGTGTGCAGGCAACTTGCTCATATAGACAAGAAATACAGGGCAAAGCATCAAACATGAGTTTCTTTCCCCGTTGAGTTGACTTATTACACCTGTAATAATGTCTCATATGCCCTGAATTTAGAATTGGAGTTCAAGAAGCTCAACTTTCAGTTGTATACTCCCAGAATTGATTTTGATGCTAAGGGGTTTGCAGTGGCTCACCTTACTCTCAGGAAGGATTTTCAACATATACCAAACCTAGAAGACTTCTGGACATATTGCATGGATGAATATGAGGTTCAAAGAAGATCTCACTTAAGAGTCTCAGTACAACAGATTAGGAATTTTGGCCTGAAGATGAATACTGCAAATATTGTTGATGATGAAAGTGATTTGCTTGATTCCCAGTTTGTTGATGATAGGCAGAAGGGGGTAATTTCATAAATAGATTTGGGAAAGAATGAAGAAGAGCATATTCAAACTAGGACATTCTCGGTTATCCGAAGAAGAGAAAAGTGCCTTAGGGAATGTAGATTAAGCAAAAGTTCAGCCTCTCCCACTAAATCCTTGGTTTCTAATCCCCTTGTTCCATCTTGTGAAAATCCTTCAAGGAAAAAGGAGAAGGGTGAGCAGGTAGTAAAAAGGGTACAGAGCAAATAATATTTAACAACATGTAGAATCACTCGTTCTAGAACTAAGAGAATAAGAAAATTTTCCCCTGCTGATATAGTAATTGACCTTGAGACCATACCCGAGATGAATATTTCTTTTTCAAATCCAAATGTGGGAGTACATGATTTAGATGATGAGGGTGACAACCAACAGGTAGGTGAAGCCCTGAATGTGGACATTACCTTAGTAGCAAGGGATCAAAAGGAGGCAAAAATTTGTTCAGACAAATCTCTCGCAACACTAGGGACAACATGGTTGGAGAACACATTAACTCGTAAGAAAAGGAACATTATTCCAGTATCCATCCCTATCGAGGATATGGTCAGTAAATGTCTGGGAAAGGTTTCCAAAGCCAAAGACTATCAAAAATTGATTTTGATGAAGATATAGGTAATTGGACTACGAAGATTTCCCGCCCAAAAATTGATGAAACTATGGTTGATCTGACAAGTAAAGATTTTACGATGGAAAAAGTGAAGTTAGGGGCAGGAACTCGCACAACAGATGCATTGCATTTGGAAGTTTCAACCAAGAAGATGTTGAAAAGATCCTGGAAGGATGAAAAAGATAAGTCTAAAATGAAAGAGATAATGAAGAGCATGGTAGAATACATTGAGGCTATCAATAATACTAATCCGCAACCCATTTCTCAGACTCCTACATCTTTTGACCCTAAGTCCTCCATCAATCAGAAAATAATTGACCAAATTAAAAAATGCAGATTAATAACAAATATTGTTATGGATTGGCTAGGCAAAATTCAGAAAGCAGGAGGGAAATATTTTGTGGATCTGAGTAAGGTTCACGATGATGCAAACACGGTAAGAAAGGAATTGAAGAATTTAATTGTCAAATGGAAGAATGAAGATGTTGAGTGGGTGAAAAGGGAAGCTCAGATGAGATAAGTACATAAATATGGTGGAACGAAGTTCTTGTCAGAGAAGCCAGTTGTTGCCTTGGATGATAGTATTCTGTAAGTATGCCAACACAATGTAGAATGGAGAAATGCGTCAGTGAGATAGGTGTATGAAGAGTCTACCAAATTGGTGAGTCATCTTCTAGAATTGATATCTTCCATGCACAATGAGCTTCGTTGCATTGGTTTGAAGTGTTTAAAAGATGATGGAAAAACTCTAGAAATAGTTGAGGTCATAACAAGGTCATTAGAAGAGAAAATCAACCACATCAAAGAAGCCAAGAGCTTGATTTGAAATGACTTGAGCCTCATGTCTAAAACATAATCACTTATTTTCTTGTGCATTCATAACCTAGGTGAGCATTCAGATAAAGTAGCGCAAATAGGCTGCAAGAAGGAAGTATGGAAGCAAAGAATGACACACGTGGGGCTACCACATAGCGCAATCATTCAACACTTTGCCATTGCTTACACGGATTGGAAGAAGAAAGCAATTAGTAAAACTGCTTAGGAATGTTCTATGCTAGGATGTCTCTTTTCAATTGTTAGTTGTGAAAATAATTTTATTTTTATGTTTAAACACTGTTTTCTCTGAATTTACGGGGTAAAAATGGTTTGTTTTTTGTGTTTCCCGTATGAACTGTTAGCTAGGTTGTGGCTATAAAAACTAATTTGCTTGACTTTGATAAGGTCCGAGAATTTTTGGTGATGATATAGATAAGCAAACTTAATGAATGTGTTGAATTTTCAAGGAAAACATTTTATCAGTGAATAGAATGTTACTTATTCCGCAACTTTCAAATCTGTGTGTTTGAATGTGAATAGAAAATCTCTGTTGATATATATTCGTTCATGCAACATCTGTTGTTTCTTTGGTTATTCCTTTTTTATAAATTTGTGAATGAATTTAATAAGTAGGTCTATTGTTAATTTTGAATGCATGTTCTGATCCCCCTTAAACTGTGAGACATGAGTGAGACTCGATCAGATCCATGTTAAGAGAATTTTTTTTGAGAAGTGAAGCTATTTTAATTGTAAGAATGTGAGTTTACATATGTAATATTTATCTTTATTGCATTCATGTGGTGTTGACTTATGAATGTGAACGCCTTTACTCACTTTCTAGTTAAAAGTGAAGTTAGAATTTTAAAAAAAGTCATTGAATATCATATGGGAAGATGCACCCTTATCCAAAGGGTAAATTATTCATAAATTTACCCAACTGTTGGTTCAATTCGTCTTTTAAGAAATAGGGGTAACACAAGTCAGTCAACATAAAATTAAGACAAGACAAATATGTTAACCAACAATATCAAATACACATTTGTTGCTATATATTCTCTCCAATACTTATTTGGGAGTTCCTTTACCTTTAGCATGCTCCTTTCCATCTCCACAATGGTTATATTCTTCCTCTCAACCACTCCATTTTTTTGTGGAGTATAAGTAGTTGTTAGCTCCTTTATGCCATTTTCTTGCAAAAATTTACAAACTGAGTAGAGGTATACCCCCTGCCACAATTTGAACTTATGACCTTGATAACATGTCCACTCTCCTATTTAGACTGTGCTTTAAACAATAAAAACTTATCAAATGCTTCATACTTATACTACAAAAAAAACCCATGTCCTATGGCTGAAATCATGAATGAAGGTCGCAAAATATTGGCTCTTGCCAATGGATATAGTTTATATAGGGCCAAACAAATTAGTATGCACTAGCTCCAAAGGTTCCCTTCCCTTCTTAATTTTCTTGATTGAAAGGGCTACCTATTTCGCTTTCCCAAAATTCAAGCCTCACACTTGCTACTAGGCTCTACAATCTCTAGAAAATCATCTACCATTCTTTTCTTGGTCAATAAACTCAAACCAGCATATCCTAAGTGTACATACCTAAGATGCCATAGCTTGGAGGGGTCTTGAATGATGCTCCTGAGAGCTAATTGCTACACTATTATACATTTTCCTTGCTTGCGAGGTGCAACCATAAATTGAGAAGAGAAACATGTCTCTATCCTCAATGAAAAATTCCCATTCTTTTTCATTTTAACTTCTGCAACTACTTGAACTTTATCCCATCTTTGTAAAAAATAACGCATTAACCCTTCTCCATCAACACTTTGTATTCATTTGGATCAATTGTCCAACACTCATGATATTGTGTTTGATACCTAGAGAAAAATAAACCTTCTCAATATTTTTGTACTCACCTTGCTTGGTGTAGATCATAATAGATCCTTTACCCATAACTGGAACTATTCCATTGTTCCCCATATTAATTTTATACTTAACATTTTTATTAATGAAAAAAAATATTTCATTACCACTCATGTGGTTACTAAAACTATTGTCCAAATACCAAACCTTGGGGTTGTCTCCTTCACCGATGTTGCACATGATGAAGGTTATCGACTGATTAACTTCAACCATATTTACATAAACCTCATTTGCACTTTGATAGGACTGATTATTGTGATTTTTCTAGTACTCACTAGCATAATGATGAAAATTATGACAATAATAGCATTCAACATTGCTATTGTCATACCTCTTATTTGAATTGTTGTTCTTTTTGCCTTGCTTGGAGCTGGTCTAAGAGTTGCTCGCTCTCTCTTGGCTACTTTCTTATTATGAGCTATCTCCTCTAGCACTTCCTTACCCAAAGTTGCCATGACCTCTTCGTCTTGAGCTCTATCCAACATTGTTTCTTCTCCCCTTGCCTCTTGCATTGGCTTGAGCTTTGAAAGCTTTCTCTTGGGAAGATGTAGTAGAACTATTTAGGCGTTGCTCATGGGTTTGAAGGGAACCCATTAACTCATCCACTATCAAAATAGAGAGGTCCTTTTCCTCTTCAATGAAAATTACTATTGCATCAAACTTAGAGGGAAAAATTTAGAGGATTTTCTCCACAATCCTTTATTCCTCCATGGTTTCTCCATCTATCCTTAATTGGTTTAACAAACCTGAGACTCTTGTGTGAAAGTTTGAAATAGACTCACTATCCTTCATTTAGATAGTTTTGAAATATCTTCGAATCATCTGGAACTTCACCAATTTGACTTTATTATTCCCCTTGTAGCTTGTTTGGAGGTTCTCCCATTCTTCCCTCACATAGTTAACAGTTGCTATTTTAGGAAATATTGCCTCTGTCAAAGATGCCTCAATCAAACTAAAGGCTTTTGCACCTTTCCTTTTTTTTTTCCCTCAACTAGGTCTTCTAGTGGTTTGTAAGGGTTGCAAACTAAGTTGGGTTAGTTGTATCCATAAACCCATCGACCACAAGCTCACACAAATCATTTGCAACCTTGATGGTCTTCATGTTATTTTCCCAAACACCATAAATTTGTCCATCATAGAACGGTGGCTACTATAATCTCTTTCCTTCATCTCTAGACATGTCTCCTACATAACAAAACTCAATACTCAAATTAAATGCCAAAACTCACAATGATTTAGGGCCAAATGACTTTGATACCAACTAAGAAATAGAAAATACTCAAGAAGAGCTTTCTCAGAAAGAGAAGAGACTAAGATTTGATACCAACAAATCCCTAAATCTGAGATACAAATAAACCTTTGAGATTGCATCTCATTTGCCAATTACTGAAATTACATAGTAGAAGCAAAATAAAATAAGGACAAACACATAACTAAAGACATACAACATTCTTTGTTGTTTTCTATTAAAATCTGAAAATAACTTCAAAAAAAAAAATACAAACTAAAATTGAAAATAAACTATTGTTTACAAATGACCTGTAGCATTTTGGAGCTACTCACAAACACTAAACAACTTGGAGCTACACTTAGCTCACTTACAAACTACTTCTCACTTGGAGCTGCACACACCTAGAACAATCACTTCTCAACAAAATAACACACATAACTACTGCTATCAACTCTGAATCACTCAAAGAACAAGAACATTCCCTATGCTTCTGCACAAAATGACTTCAACCTAACTAATCGACAACTTGGAAAAGCATTGTTCCTTTGTCTTGTGGCTATCCAATAATTTCCCCCCTCAAAATTTGAATTTCAAACTTACCTACCAATAAATATTCTGCAAACTAGAGTTATATGTTTGGGGCAACTAGGAGGGAAGTGATTCCAATTCTTGCAAATAAAAAAACAACTCCATACAGGTTGCTCTTCATAAGTAGATAGCAATGACATGGTGAATAGAGGTCAGGACAACTAGTTTAAAAATTAAATTTCTAACAAATCACTCATATTGCTCAAGTTGCATCTACACTCAACATCCACATTTAATAATCTATCAAATCTTTCGACATATTAAGAACTGTGAGTGTGTTGAATCTCAAATGTATTCATAGGTAATCATATAATTCAGACTAGAAGTAATATATTATGGACAAGTGCCTCGTCAAACCATTAATGCAATGTGATAGTTTACTATTGAAATAATTTAAGCCATTAAAGTTTCATGATGATTCCAAGGCGTCCCAAATTCAAATCTTAGTAGAGCTGAAAATGTGATGGTTATGAGAAAACTATAGAGCTGAACTAACTTGGTGGATAATAATAGACTATAGAGGGAGCATAAATAATGTATTCAACTAACTTGATGGGACATACCAGTCTAGGAAGGAGGATAAATGTAAAGTAATAAAAAAATACACTCGGTTGTGGAAATAAACCAAACAACAATAATTTACTCCAAGGAAAGTTGGATTTAGAAGCAATGAATTTATTGATTTATTTATTTTCCTAGAAACACAAAATAGAGATGGGAGAAGTTTAGATTTATTAAAGAACCCAAAAGTTAGTCTTAAATGTTGTATATATTGTGATTATCTATGCATTATTCCCCTATTCAATTAGACTAATTATAACACATTCTCTAAATGTAGGATTGAAAAAGAATAAAATAATAGAGGTTTATACAAGCTTTGGTGATATCTTCCACCTCATCTACGTAACCCCCTACTATTGCACCTATCCATCTACAATCCCTTGATGCACTTCATTTTCCTTCACAACTGTGCACTACAGTGTAACTATCGTTTTGGAGTCTAGAATGGGAGGTGCAAGCATAGCATGGAAACTTTTTTAATACAATGTGCCTCAATAATGTAGGATCGAGGGATGAAATAGTTACAAGATAAGTACATAGTATATTTGTTGAAAAATCTCTAGAAACTTCCAAGAAATTACTTTTGATAGTTGCAAAGCTTCACCATGCAACCTTACCTCGCATCCTCCTTGCCTATGCCAAAATGTGAGCCAACGAATAGAGTATGGACATAAAATAAAGTATAAAGGATAGATTTTTTTTTTAATACGATGTAGTTGCATCTTCCTTAATAGAAAGGTACGCAAAATGTCGAAGCATAGGCAAGGTAATTGTACTATGTTTACAAAATGCCTCAAGAAATGTATTCTCATGGATAGCAATAAATGCACGATATGGAGGGAATGGTATTCTTATGGAAAAGAGAAACCCTCAAGTAAATATTGTTGATGGATATAAGCTTGACTCCCCATCCTTTTCTAGCAACCCTTCCATTAGTGAAACAATGAGAGCTTTGCAACCTAGTATGAACATTCATCAAAAGCACGATTCAGGTGGAGTTTTTTGCCACCCCCCCAAAAAAACCATCAAGAATTCTCTAGTAGATAGGTATGCTAAAAAAATGTGGAACACAAAGTAGGCATGTGGAATCTTTACAAGATAAACCAAAGAGATGCTATCTCATGGGATGTGATGATACACACTAATGGAGTTGTTGGAAAGGTTGCAAAAAATTTCTAGCAATTGAAGTTGTTAATGTCAGGATTGCAGGGAACACACAAATAGATAATTTTTTGAGACATTTGTTGGCTAAAATAGATTTTTTGAGAAGGCCGTTGAAAATTTTAAGCAACAATAATGGCAGGTGTGAAGTCAAGTTCCTTACCAGTGTCCTTCTAGCCTATACCATTCGAGAGAACTTATCAAAGAGATGTCATCTCATGGAATGCAATTGGTGCAATATTTAAAAAAATGATTTGATGTCGAGGATTTTATTAAGTTTCAAGCAAATGCCAGTCCAACAGCTGGTGAGGTTGGTTCAATAGTTTGTATCGATCTAGTCGAGGTGCCAGTAGCAGTAGATCCCATGGATTGAGCATATGATCCAGTAACATCGGTAGAACCAGTGGAATAGCGAGTATCAGTACCAATAACGCATCTTCCAGTACCAGTTTCTGATTCAGGACTAGCATCTAGGTCGAGCCCATTACTGGATCCACCAGCATATCTAGATATATCATACCCTCAGTTCATCAGACAACCCATTCTCTTGGATTCTATCCTGAACATCTTTTATTTCAGTTTTAATTTGAATTTCACTCTTGAAGATATCCCCAAAAATCTCTTTGTTCCAGATTTTAATTTTAGCCTTTATAATATTGAGCTTTTTAGCTATTCTAAAGAGAGTTGTACCCTCAACCTCAGAATTCCACCATTCAGCAACACAAGCTTCCAAGGAAGGATGGGATAACCACACTTTTTCAAATCTAAAAGGGAAGTTTCTCTTAGCCGAAAAACAGTTGGCAGTAAAAGAGATTGGATAATGATCTGAACCAATTTTGATAACAGATGCAAGAAAACAACTATACTTGGCCAATCATTTAGGAGAAATTAAGGTTCTATCTGACTTAACTTGAATCAGGTCAGCTACGGTTCTTCTATTAGTCTAGGTATAGTTAATCCCTCGAAGATCCACATCCATAAGAGCTTGATCATTAATGAACTCCATAAGGTCTTTTTTACCATCAAGCTGCAAGGGGAGACCTCCCATCTTCTCTTCCTCTTTTAGCGGAGTATTGTAATCTCCCATTATTATCATACTTTGATCAACAAACTTAAGTTTGTCTTCAGGAAGGCTTCTCCAATATTTAGCTCTCCCAGATTTGGTATTATGCGCATAGACATTAGTTAACACCCATACAAAGTTATCCTTGATATGCTCAAGCTGCACTGAGTTCCTATTAAAAGCAGAGATGATTTCCTTACCTTTAATGGTTTTTTTGTTCCAAAAAATCGCAGTTTCTCCAGAAGCTCCCTCCGAGCTAGATCCTATAACTCCATTATTTTAAAAAATTCTAATCTTTTCCAGCTTATCCTTACACATTTTGGTTTCTTGAACAAGGACCACATCCGGTTTATGATCTCTTATGATGTTTCGTAACATATCCTGCTTATGAGGGGCATTCAGCCCTCTAATATTCCAAGAGATTATCTTCATACTTTAATCGGAGATAGGGCCGACTCGATGGAACACTGTGTTCCATTAGCACGGTTCTTCTAGCTTTCCTGTTCCCTCTGATGTTTTAGAGATGGTCTCTCTTGCTTTTTGTTTTGACTTCCAACATCTGCCTTTTTCTTATTCTTGCTTCTAGTTGAGATACATACATTGGGTTCCTCCTTATTAGAGTAATGTTGTATTCCTCCACATTCAATATTCTTATGCCCCTTCCCCTTTCTTCATTATCTTTCTAGGCCTAGATAAATGGAGATGTGTAGAAGCCTATTAATTTCTCTAACCCAACAACAAATTAATTGTTCAACAAACATCACATAATATAAACTATCTAATTTGCAACAATTAATACATCGAGTTAATTAACAATAATGAATAGTGGAAGCAAATTCACACGAAACCAATCACACAAACACAGTTAACACCAATATACCCAAGAAACCCCAATGTGGGAAAAACCCTACAAATATTGAATCTTCTATTCAGCTTCAAGAGAAAACATTCCTTCAAGAATCTCATCCTAGTTGCTACAAAAATCTTACATACATAGCCTTCTTGATGAAACATCAATTATGTAAGAGAATAGAAACTTTCCTCACACGACACAACCTAAGAGAAACATTCCTTGCATGACTCAGGAAATAAACTTTTCTTACATGATGCAAACTGGAATTTTCCTTACATGAAGTGAGAGAAAATAAATTCGCCTTACATAATTCAAACTATCCATGCATAAAACCATTCTTGGTAATAACCTCACAACTCTAGCAAACATTCTATTTACATAATAAAAACCATTCTCTTGCTAAACATTCAACTTGAGCTGCACTGAAGCAACTTCCACAATTCACACCTTTCGAACTATAGAAAAATCAACACTCCCTCTTAGTGAGGACGGTGTTCTGCACAACACCCAACTTATCCGTGAAGAATACAAACTTACTCTTCATCAAAGCCTTCATCAGGATGTCTTCTATTCATCCATCCATAGGAATGTATTGTAACTTTACTATTAGATCTAGCACCTAAACAAAGAGCCCAACTAGAAGTTTCCAAAGCTAAATAGCCTCACATGTAGCCATACTGGATGCCATATACTCAACCTCTACAAAACTCAATACAACTAACTTCTGTTTCATGCTATACCAAGAGACCACTCTTGATCCCAAGCTGAAACAACACCCTGAAGTGCTCTATCTGTCAATTGTACTGCTTGCCCAATTTGCATCAAAAAGCCTTTCGAGCTTCACTCCATATTTCTAAATCAATTGTGCCTCATAGATACCTTGAAGGAATTGAAAACTAAATACTGAAGAAATTTGTGATACAAAAAAATTGGCTTCGTAATCAGACTTTATAGCTCTGATACCATGTTAATTTCTATAACCCAACAACAGATTAATTATTCAACAAACATCACATAATAGAAAATATCTGATTTGTAACAATTAATACATCGAGTTAATTAATAATAATGAATAGCGGAAGCAAATTTACATGAAAGCAATCACACAAACATAGTTAACACTGATATATCCAAGAAACCCCAATGTGGGGAAAAACCTACAAATGTTGAATCTTCTATTCATCTTTAAGAGAAAACATTCCTTCAATAATCCCATCCTAGTTGCTACAACGATCTTACATATATAGCCTTCTGGATGAAACATCAATTATGCAAGAGAATAGAAACTTTCCTCAGATGACACAACCTAAGAGAAATATTCCTTGCATGACTTGGGAAAGAAACTTTCCTTACATGATGCCAACTAGAATTTTCCTTACATGAAGCAAGAGAAAAGAAACTTACTTTACATAACTCAAACTATCCATATATAAAACCATTCTTGGTAATAACCTCATCACTCTAGGAAACATTATATTTACATAATAAAAAAAATTCTCTTGCTTGACATTCAACTTGAGTTGCACTTATGCAACTTCCACGATCCACACCTTTCGAACTATAGAAAACTCAACAGAGCCTACGTTAGCAAATTTGAATGGGTAACGTTAAAGTTGGCAATTTTGGGAGAATAGGCTTTAAACTCCACATTTATAGCCATAACTATAAGAGAAACAACATTAAATTACAATGGAATGAGTGCAAGTTAGAGATGGGTGGCTAGTTAGAAATACTAGTCTTGTGGAAGGGAAGAAACCAACTCCATTTAATGTCTGTTGACTTCCTCTTGCACTCCCAAATGGGTTGCCAAATATGTCCTTTCTCCTTTATATATAAATTTGAATAGATTGTATTCCAATGTGACCATCACATTTATTGTGTGTTCATGCTCATATACAATTGGCCACTATTCTCTAATATGTTTACATTTAAGTCTTGTCATCTTCTTTTTTTTTTAACTTAAAATTTCCATCACCAAAAAAAAAACATTAAAATTAATGATTATATATTCTTTCTTAGACATACTATTTACATTTTTAAATTGCACTCACATTTACACTAAAGAAAGGTTACCTTGTAATTTATTCTACTCATTGGTTCTATCGCCTAATTAATCATCAAATAATACTCTATGATATTGAATAGAACCTATACCTCTTTTCCAACAGTTATGTTAATGATACATGGCTTAAACTAATAAACTTGCAATATTGAAATGCATTAAGTTTATAAATTAGGTTCCTATCTCTCGGGTATGTGCACCAGGATGGGGAACCAAAAGGGGCTCTTAAGTTGCCACTTTTTTTCTTCTAAAATCAGTAAAGTCTGAACTTTGATGAGAAATTGAAGATAGGTACATTCAAATTTTGAATATGCAACAAGAACAAAACTTGAAGTGCTTTGAATCTACTTTCTAAACTACTAATTTATTTTTAAAATGGTGGAGATTAAGGGTTTCAAAAAGGGGCACTGCATTTATTGGTCATGTTTTATCAGAAAAATATTATAGAGCACCAAATGTGGTGCCCCCAAATTGTAACTTTTTTTAGAATTTTGAAAATCACTCTGGTGAGAAACTAGCTAACACTGTAGTTTTTGCCAAAATTTTCAGCTAATTTTTTTATCAATATATGATTTTTAACAAATTTCTGAAGTGGACACATCCTGATTTTTTTTTTGAGCATGCTCCCCTCTAATTTATTTGAAAACTAATCGAAAAATCATTTTTTTAATCCATGTAGAATGGAGTCTAGTTTCTAAAAATGTAATTTATTTTAAAATATAATGAACACATAAAAAACTATGCCCAAAATAACACATATTGGTTTTTGATAAAAAACAAACACACTAACAAAAGAAAATATAGATGAAAACCTTAACATAATTAAAATCTGAAAAGAATTATATGGTTAGATAGCTAAGAGAGAGCTTAACATGATTGCAATACGTTTTTTTATTTACATTGAAATACATGCAAACCTTATGGAGACCATGAACGAAAATGTGAGAAATTTTTATATGTTTTCTAGAAAAACACGTCTCAGGCCTGAAATGGTCGTCCAAGCCTTTGGGTTGAATACCCAAGGCAAATCTCAACCAAAGGCTTGGTTTTTCCTAAAGAAACACATTTGACGTGCACCAAATATGGCACACACCATTTTTAACACATGCCAAATTTTAAAAAATGCATATTTTTCATTTGGGGTGCACCAAATAGGGCACACACCAAATGTAAAAAAGTGAAAATTTTCTGGTTTGGTCATAATTTAGACCAAATCCCTAGAGAAGAATATATACATGAAATTTAACATTTTACTTTATTATACTTTAAGTTAAATATTTCATGTATTTATTGGCAGGATGTTTGAGAGTGGTTTCAGATCTCTAGGAGTTATAATAAAGATTATAGATTTTAGAAGATCATATAAATCTTTAGATAGTCAAATTTCAATAATTAACAGGCTCCTATTAGGATTCTTTCACTCTTTCTATCTAACTCTCTTTATCTCCTTCAAACTATAGACCTATCTCACTCCCTCTATTCTACCTCTCACCCCTCTTTCCATCTCATCTCTCTTACCTCTCTCTTCCCTTTCTAGGTCTCTCCACCTTCTCTTCCTCTTTACCTCATCCTCCTTCCTTACCCCCATCTCTATCCCCTCCTTCCAATCTTTTATTCTCTCTCTCTCTCTCTCTCTCTCTCTCTCACTCACCCTCTTTCTCCATTCTCTCAATCACTCTCTCTCTCCCACCCTTTCTCTCTACATCTCTAGATCTCTCCCTCCCTCCCTCTTTACCTCACTACCTCTCCATCCCTATCTCATTATCCATCTCTCTCTCCCGCTCTATCTCTCTCACCTCTATATCTTCCCCTACATCTCTCACCCCTCTCTCCTCAGGCTCTAGGTCTCTCACTTCTATATCTATGAGCCCTTCTCTAGTTCTTTCTCTCCCTCACTACCTCTCACCTTTCTTCCTTACTTGTCTTTTTCTCTTTGTGAACTTCTCTCCCTCATCTCTCTTCCTCTTTCCTCTATAGGCCTTTTAATCAATCCTTGTTTACCTCACTTTTCCTCCCTCCTTAGCCCACTCTCTCTTTGTCTTCTTTCTCTCATTTTCTCTCTCCCTCTCCTCACTTGGTCATCGCCTCTCCCTCCCTTGTATAGAGTTAATGTTGGACTCAATGAACACTAAGAGGGGGGGTGAATCAATGTTTTGTAATTCACAAACTTATCAAGCTGATTCATAAACCACCAGATGCATGAGAAAGTAATCAAAGTGAAGAAACATAAAATGAACAACCACACAACCATAGTACTGATATTTTTATGTGGAAACCCGAAAATGAAAAAACCACGGTGGGATTGAATACCCACAATATTATTATACTATGGCCAATCACTTCTCAACAAATGAACACACATAACTATTGCTATCAACTCTGAATCACTCAAAGAACAAGAACATTCCCTTTGCTTCTACACAAAATGACTTCAACCTAACTAATCAACAACCTGGAAAAGCATTATTCCCTTTGTCTTGTGGCTATCCAATAATTTCCCCCCTCAAAATTTGAATTTCAAACTTACCTACCAATAAATATTTTGCAAACTAGAGCTATATGTTTGGGGCAACTAGGAGGGAAGTGACTCCAATTCTTGCAAATAAAAAAACAACTCCATACAGGTTTCTCTTCATAGGTAGATAGCAATGACATGGTGAATAGAGATCAGGACAACTAGTTTAAAAATTAAATTTCTAACAAATCACTCATATTGCTCAAGTTGCATCTACACTCAACATCCACATTTAATAATCTATCAAATCTTTCGACATATTAAGAACTGTGAGTGTCTTGAATCTCAAATGTATTCATAGTTAATCATATAATTCAGACTAGAAGTAATATATTATGGACAAGTGCCTCGTCAAACCATTAATGCAATGTGCTAGTTTACTATTGAAATAATTTAAGCCATTAAAGTTTCATGATGATTCCAAGACGTCCCAAATTCAAATCTTAGTAGAGCTGAAAATGTGATGGTTATGAGAAAACTATAGAGCTGAACTAACTCGGTGGATAATAGTAGACTATAGAGGGAGCATAAATAATGTATTCAACCAACTTGATGGGACATACCAGTCTAGGCAAGAAGATAAATGTAAAGTAATAAAAAAATACACTCGGTTGTGGAAATAAACAAAACAATAATTTACTGCAAGGAAAATTGGATTTAGAAGCAATGAATTTATTGATTTATTTATTTTTCTAGAAACAAAAAATAGAGATGGGAGAAGTTTAGATTTATTCAAGAACCCATATGATTATCTATGCATTATTCCCCTATTCAATTAGACCAATTATAACACACATTCTCTAAATGTAGGACTCAAAAAGAATAAAATAATAGAGTTTTATACAAGTTTTGGTGATATCTTCCACCTCGTCTACATAACCCCCTACTATTGCACCTATCCATCTACAATCCCTTGATGTACTTCATTTTCCTTCACAACTTTGTGCACTACACTGTAACTATCATTTTGGAGTCTAGAATGGGAGGTGCAAGCATAGCATGGGAACTTTTTTAATACAATGTGCCTCAATAATGTGGGATCGAGGGATGAAATAGTTGCAAGATATGTACATAGTATATTTGTTGAAAAATCTCTAGAAACTTCCAAGAAATTACTTTTGATAGTTGCAAAGCCTCACCATGCAACCTTACCCCACATCCTCCCTGCCTATGCCAAAATGTGAGCCAACAAATAGAGTATGGACATAAAATAAATTATAAAGCATAGATAAATTTTTTAATACGATGTATTTGCATCTACCTTAATAGCAAGGTACATAATATGTCAAAGCATAGGCAAGGTGATTGTACTATGTTTACAAAACGCCTCAAGAAATGTATTCTCATGTATAGCAATGAATGCACGATATGAAGGGAATGGTATTTTTATGGAAAAGACTCCAAAAACCCTCAAGTAAATATTATTGATGGCTATAATCTTGACTCCCCATCCTTTTCTAGCAACCCTTCCACTAGTGAAACAATGAGAGCCTTGCAACCTAGTATGAACATTCGTCAAAAGCACGATTTAGGTGGAGTTTTTTGCCACCCCCAAAAAAAACCACCAAGAATGCTCTAGTAGATAGGTATGCTAAAAAAATGTGGAACACAAAGTAGGCATGTGAAATCTCTTACAAGATACACCAAAGAGATGTTATCTCATGGGATGTGATGATACACATGGATTTGTTGGAAAGGTTGCAAAAAATTTCTAGCAATTGAAGTTGTTAATATCAGGATTGTAGGGAACACACAAATATATATTTTTTTGAGACATTTGTAGGATAAAATTGATTTTTTGAGAAGGCCATTGAAAATTTCAAGCAACAATAATGGCAGGTGTGAAGTCAAGTTCCTTGCCAGTGTCCTTCTAGCCTATATTGTTCAACATAACTTCTCAAAGAGATGTCATCTCATGGAATACAATTCGTGCAGTATTTTAAAAAAAATGATTTGATGTCAAAGATTTTATTAAGTTTCAAGCAAATGCCATTGGCTAGAGTAATGTTTTATTCCTCCACATTCAATCTTCTTATGCCCCTCCCCCTTTCTTCATTATCTTTCTAGGCCTAGATAAATGGAGATGTGTAGGAGCCTATTAATTTATATAACCCAACAATAAATTATTTGTTCAACAAACATCACATAATAGAAACTATCTGATTTGTAACAATTAATACATTGAGTTAATTAACAATAATGAATAGCGGAAGCAAATTCACATGAAACTAATCACACAAACATAGTTAACACCGATATACCCAAGAAAACCCAATGTGGGAAAAAACCTGCAAATATTGAATCTTCTATTCAGCTTCAAGAGAAAACATTCCTTCAAGAATCTCATCCTAGTTGCTACAAAAATCTTACATACATAGCCTTCTTGATGAAACATCAATTATGTAAGAGAATAGAAACTTTCCTCACACGACACAACCTAAGAGAAACATTCCTTGCATGACTCAGGAAATAAACTTTTCTTACATGATGCAAACTGGAATTTTCCTTACATGAAGTGAGAGAAAATAAATCCGCCTTACATAATTCAAACTATCCATGCATAAAACCATTCTTGGTAATAACCTCACAACTCTAGCAAACATTCTATTTACATAATAAAAACCATTCTCTTGCTAAACATTCAACTTGAGCTGCACTGAAGCAACTTCCACAATTCACACCTTTCGAACTATAGAAAAATCAACACTCCCTCTTAGTGAGGACGGTGTTCTGCACAACACCCAACTTATCCGTGAAGAATACAAACTTACTCTTCATCAAAGCCTTCATCAGGATGTCTTCTATTCATCCATCCATAGGAATGTATTGTAACTTTACTATTAGATCTAGCACCTAAACAAAGAGCCCAACTAGAAGTTTCCAAAGCTAAATAGCCTCACATGTAGCCATACTGGATGCCATATACTCAACCTCTACAAAACTCAATACAACTAACTTCTGTTTCATGCTATACCAAGAGACCACTCTTGATCCCAAGCTGAAACAACACCCTGAAGTGCTCTATCTGTCAGTTGTATTGCCTGCCCAATCTGCATCGAAAAACCTCTCGAGCTTCACTCCATCTTTCTAAATCAATTGTGCCTTAGAGATACCTTGAAGGAATTGAAAACTGAATACTGAAGAAATTTGTGATACAAAAAATTGGCTTCATAATCAGAGTTTACAATTCTGATACCATGTTAATTTCTATAACCCAACAATAGATTAATTGTTCAACAAACATCACATAATAGAAACTATCTAATTTGTAACAATTAATACATCGAGTTAATTAATAATAATGAATAGCGGAAGCAAATTCACACGAAAGCAATCACACAAACACAGTTAACACCGATATACCCAGGAAACCCCAATTTGGGGAGAAACCTACAAATGTTGAATCTTCTATTCATCTTCAAGAGAAAACATTCATTCAAGAATCCCATCCTAGTTGCTACAAAGATCTTACATATATAGCCTTCTTGATGAAACATCAATTATGCAAGAGAATAGAAACTTTCCTCATATGACACAACCTAAGAGAAACATTCCTTGCATGTCCAGCAAGAGAATGTTTTTAATTATGTAAATATAATGTTTCCTACAGTTGTGAGGTTATTACCAAGAACGGTTTTATGTGTGGATAGTTTGAGTTATGTAAAGCGAGTTTATTTTCTCTCGCTTCATGTAAGGAAAGTTTCTTTCCCAAGTCATGCAAGGAATGTTTCTCTTAGGTTGTGTCATATGGTTGGATAGCTAAGAGAGAGCTTAACATGATTGCAATACATTTTTTTATTTACATTAAAATACGTGTAAACCTTATGGAGACCATGAATGAAAATGTGAGAAATTTTTATGTTTTCTAGAAAAACACGTCTCAGGCTTGAAATGGTCGTCCAAGCCTTTGGGTTGAATACCCAAGGAAAATCTCAACCAAAGGCTTGGTGTTTCCCAAAGCAACACATTTGATGTACACCAAATATGGCACACACCATATTTAACACATGCCAAATTTAAAAAAATGCATGTTTTTCATTTGGTGTTGCACCAAATAGGGCACACACCAAATTTAAAAAAGAGAAAATTTTCTAGTTTGATCACAATTTAGACCAAATCTGTAGAGAAGAATATGTACATGAAATTTAACATTTTACTTTCTTATACTTTAAGTTAAATATTTCATGTATATATTTGCAGGATGTTTGAGAGTGGCTTCAAATCTCTAGGATTTATAATAAAGATTATAGGTTTTAGAAGATCATATAAATTTTTAGACTGTCAAATTTCAGTAATTAGCATGCTCCTATCAAGATTCTTTCACTCTTTCTATCTAACTCTCTTTATCTCCCCCGAACTATAGACCTAGCTCACTCCCTCTACTCTACCTCTCACCTCTCTTTCCATCTCATCTCTCTTACCTCTCTTTCCATCTCATCTCTCTTACCTCTCTCTCCCCTTTCTAGGTCTTTCCACCTTCTCTCCCTCTTTACCTCATCCTCCTTCCTTAACCCCATCTATATTCCCCCCCCCTCTCTCTCTCTCTCACACACACACACACACACACACACACACACACACACACACACACACACACACACACACACACACACACACACACACACACACACACACACACCCTCTTTCTCCATTCTCTCAATCACTCTCTCTCCCACCCTTTCTCTCCACATCTCTAGATCTCTCCCTCCCTCCCTCTTTACCTAACTACCTCTCCATCCCTATCTCATTACCCACCTCTCTCTCCCCCTCTATCTCTCTCACCTCTATATCTCCCCCTACATATTTCACCCCTCTCTCCTCAGGATCTAGGTCTCTCACGTATATATCTTTGAGCCCTTCTCTAGTTCTCTCTCTCCCTCTCCACCTCTCTCCTTTCCTCCTTACCTATCTTTTTCTCTTTGTGAACTTCTCTCCCTCATCTCTCTTCCTCTTTCCTCTCCAGGCCTCTTAATCACTCCTTGTTTACCTCACCTTCCCTCCCTCCTTAGCCCACTCTCTCTTTGTCTTGTTTCTCTCATTTTCTCTCTCCCTCTCCTCACTTGGTCATCACCTCTCCCTCCCTTGTATAAAGTTTATGTTGGAATCAATGAACACTGAGAGGGGGGGCGAATCAGTGTTTTATAATTCACAAACTTATCAAGTTGATTTATAAACCATAGGATGCATGAGAAAGTAATCAAAGTGCAGAAACATAAAATGAACAACCACACAACCATAATACTGATATTTTTATGTGGAAACCTGAAAAGGGAAAAACCACGGTGGGATTGAATACCCACAATATTATTATACTATGGCCAGTAGTAAAACAATATCACAAGAGTGGAATGCACTTGCATTCAAGCACATTGCCTAGAGCTCACTACTCAATTACAAAAGGGCTACAACCCGAATGAAGGTTCATTGCCTTATAGGCTATTACAAAATGATTACAACAGTATCTGAACTGAAGTGTAGCATCTATATATGCTAGAGTACAGTTCCGGTTAGGCTCTGATTGTCTCGTCCAAGTGATCTATCATTCTGCTCTGTAACACTACTTTGTCACATACCAGAGCAACAAAATCTTCACTTAACTTACAAAATAGCTCACATAGACTTCCTTCACTCATCTCCCATGACGAAATGATCAACCAAATCAATATTATATATTCACAATAACAAAAAGAATCATTTAATAAGTCAATTTCCAAAAACCGCATAACATGCAACATGAAATGTGCTACATCAAGTCGGCTCAATCCGATCACAAATTCAAATGTAGACCAAAACAAGATGATAAAGTGCTTCTCATAAGTCTCAACCCAATCACCTCAAACATGAAACTAATCACCAGAATCATCCCAACAAATCCGCAACACATCTTACTCCACAATAGCTCTTCCCTAACTAAAATTCTAGATATCGGAGCTCTAAACTAGCACACAATTCATGAACAAATCTCTACCATCTATCATGCACAAATTCTGGACAACCCCTGAACATCTATCATGCACAAATCTCTACCATAATCACTAGAATAGTGTCTCTTACCAACAATCTCCCCCTTTGGCATTGATGGCAACACTGTGAAAATAAACTGTACACTCACTTCAAAATTTTATACAAGCTCCCATTAAGAATTTATACCATTTTTCACTTAGCTCTCTCCCCCTTTGACAACAATGCCAAAGATAAATGACCTGCCAAAATTGATATACAAGGATATGTACAAATGCTCACAAAAAATTAAAGATGTCTGCAAAAATTGTTCTAAGGGATAGCAGATGATTATCCCATGCCTTCTTTAGGCTCTCCAAAATGGTTATCATCCCGTTGAAGAGGTAGACATGCATTTCTGCTCCCTGTCTATCTACCATAATAGGTTTATTTAGTGCTTCCTTAGCATCATGCATGCTACTCATCAAATAATCTACCCGGGTAGTAATGAGACTTCTCACCTTAGACACCCTACCCAGAATTCTATCCTTTTCTTGGTTTAATCTTTTGATTTTATTCAATATATTTAAAACTTTGGGTTCAAAATTGCTAACCGAAGTAGATTGTGGTGCATATTATCGTGATATGATTTCTAGACGACCTTTGCATTCCCTTATCTTATTGTCAATGTTTGTAGTGAACTTGGGCAAAATTAGACATGAATTGTATATATTACCTCCTTCATCAATTGCATCCTGAATATTTTTTAGTTCAGTAACTAAACTGACTCTATCATCTTCAATCATTTTAAATTTTTTCTTTATCTTCATTGCATTGAAATGATTGGAGACTTTAATATTTACGACCTTCTCCAAAGAATCAAAGTGAGTACCAACAACACCTAACAAACCTTTGAGCTTGCCGGAGGGATCAGATGTATCCGGTTTGAAAGATGACATAATCTTTTCCAACATATCCCTTGTGAATAATATTAAGTCCTTATCAACAGAATAGGACTTAATCAAGTCCTTATTAGCTTTGGCTTGAGCTAGGGTTGCAAATTTAAGTGCTTGAATGGGAGATAAAGAACTCAAGTCAATCGGTCCTTGATCAAATTCATCTATATTAGTAGCAACTTGTTTCCCTTTAACAGTACCAATGTCTCTTGCCACTATTTTTAGAGCTTGATCTTCCTTTTCCTCCCCTTTATCTGCAACTTTTGCACTCTCAACCTTTCCATATTTCTTACCACATTTGCATCCTTCTCCATATCTACTGACTCCTTAGCTATTTTTTTTAACACAATTTCTATAATTGGAGGATCCTGTACAACAAAGTCGGAGTTATCATCATTATCAACTGGATTTTGATCATTGGTCTATCCTTTTGGAGTGGCTTTCTTAGGAGACTGATCCTTTGGCTTTCCAAGGATAATTGTATTTACTTCCAGAACATATGTGCCTTGAGTGGGTTCTTTCGAATTTACATCAACTCTCTGATCTATCAAAAACTGTCTCAAAATTATTTCAGTTTCTTTTATCACCTCATCTTTCTTCCCTATCATAAGCTTATTTACCCTTTTCTTGCTTTGGAATCTATCCTTGGTAAGTTTCAGTAACCGGGTGACTTCATCTCTAGAAATACCATAAGATAGATTTACTAGCACATATTCTTTTATTTTCTCATCCTCTTGACTAGCACTAAGCCTTCTTGCATCCAAAATGTCATATAGACTTTTAGGGATCATAGATGCAAGTTCTATTAATGTCTTACTAATACATCCATATAATCTACAATTTCTTCTTCAACTGCCTTCTAATCCTTATCATCATAGTTTTCATAATATATAGACACATTTCTTAAATTTCCATCCTTGAGAATTTCATCAATTAACTCTTTCAAAGTTAATGGAGGCACTATTTTAAATGTGCCTTCAATCTTATTAGATTTGGGAGCTTCATCTATCTCATATTTCTGCTTTTTGTTGGCTCTATCCTTTTTGGATGATTCACTTTCTACTCTAGGATTCTTTGATTGTTGAGCTCCACCATTATATGGCTTCTTCACCACTCTACTGTAGGTGGCTGTCTTTTTCACTTCTCTCACTGCCTCGTCAGATTCTGACTCCATGTCCTCAATAATGGAAACACCATATACTTTATGAGGTTTCTCCTTCTTCCTCTTCTCTGCCCCACCGGTTAATGAAGTAGATTGTGATTTGGATGGAGGAATGGGCTTCTGCACATTGAAAGTAGGTGCAAGCTAAGATTGTTTTGGTTTGGCCTGCTTTGAAGGGGTGGAAACAAGTTTAGTCTTTGATTTCACCAAGTCTTCCTCCTTTAGGATGTTTTGTTCCCTTTCCCTTTGTACAAACTCCTTAGATATGCCCATCTGTTTTGCCAACTCTAATTATTTCCCTACTTTCCTCTTCCTAGCAGGTCCGGTAAACTTTTTGTGCAAATCAAATTCTTTCTCTTGACAAGTACCTCTCCTCTCCTCCTTGTCATCCACTAGTTGACTCAATAGGTGTTGAGCATATGCATCAAGTGTGACAACATCCACCTCATACCCCATGGGCATGATCCAAACAATTCTTGGTTCAATTGCCTCCATATGATATTGGTCCTTATCGACCATGAAATATATAGTTTTCACATATTTATCAACTATTTCTATAGGTATTCTTTCCTTATTATGCATTGTGGCTTGATAAGATTTGAAGTAACCCCACAAGTTAGATTTCTGAGCAACTGTATCTCCTAAACCTTGCAACTCTTCCTTTATCTGAACTACCACCAGTTTATCATAACCCCATTGAATCTTCGCAATACCGAGGATCTCTTTTAGAAATACAAAGACAATCAAACTACCAATGAACTAAACTTGAACACAAGCTTCTTGTCTTACTTAATCTTCTTTAGGTTTCTTAATAATTCACTTTGAAGCACTGAGCAAAGGTCATACCTCTTCCCTTCCTTCAAAATCTCATAAGCTGCAAATATGGTTGTGCCAGATATATAGTTTTTCCTGCTAGATTGATATATCTTATATTCATTCACCATCGAGGCAAATCTAACATCATGCTTTATAATATCATGGATGGTCATCGACTAGATATCAAACTTGGATCTGATATCTTTGTCAACATTGTATTCAATATCTTCCTCAATTTGAAGACTTCATCGGTTGCACTTAAATAGGTAATGACTTCAATGGATTTCTTGGTGATCTTATGGGGTCAATCCAGCCACATGAATTCATCATGGACTCGGCTTAGAATGTATCAAACCCATTCTAGTTCATCGAACACCGAGAAATGGATGAATTGGATGAAACCCTTTTCTTGTAGTGACTTGAACTTCGACTTCAAATTTCCCGGACTATCCATCATGTGCTTGGTGTAAAGTGAAAGCATGCCTGCATTCCCAAGCTCCTCAATGTTGCAATGAATGTATGCCCAAATATCTTCGTTGTGGAGTACACCATATGGGATAGAAGAAAATGCACCTACTGGATCATCCTCAGTGGATTTGAATGGGCGCCTCTTGAACATGGGCCTTTCCCTCTCAGAAATTTTGACCACTAATGGAGTCGCAACACCAGATGAAGATTCCATTTCGAAATACTGGTATGGAATGATACCTTTGCAAATGGAAAATACCTTGTGATTCTCAATTGGGTGCAAGAAATTGTTGATAGATTGCTTCAGGCTCAGATTTAGATGCTAAACACTCCTTTACTCTACTACCTTGCTCTTCTCTCTTGTTTTAATTACGAATAATGAACTATTAAAATGCCTTTTTTATCCACCAAAAACCTAATTTCAAGTTGTAATAAATGCTCAACCCTAAAGTCTTCCAGATACACTATTTTTCATCATTTCATTCACCAGATTATCAAACTACTACAAAATCTTCCAGGTTATCAACTGCATATCTGATCTCCATCATCTACAACCATCCTTGACTAGTTACAAATCTCCTCAAGGGGGTTTTAAAGATCTACCTGATAATCTGCCCCCTAAGGAAAAAATGCCCTAGTTATTGGATGAGGTTCCATCACCGGATTGCTGTGGAGCCATTTTGCACATTTGAATCTTCCTTTTTCACCCACATCTTCTTATGTTGATCTTTGATTTCATCTACCTTTGCTTTGCCTTTCTCATCTTGATTGTTCTTGTTCACTAGCCCATTCCTACTTCTGCAATATTTTGCAATATGACCTGGTTTGTTGCATGCATGGCAACCAACACTTCTTTGCATAGGCCTAAAGTTCATTTGATTTTGTCTCATCCTGCACTGGTTACATATATGTACAAATATCCCACAAGAATAGCATCTCTTATTTTGGAAATTGATCATCATTCTACACATATTTGACTTATGTCCATTTTTTTTGCATTTGAAACACTGACCGATAAAGGTAGGACCATTGTTCATATTATTCATCATCCCATTATTCATCCTACTTCTGCATTGATTTTCCATACGACCAAATTTTCCACAAACAAAACATTTACCATTGAATTTATAGGCATCAAGTTGTCTTACTGGAGGTTTCTTGTTCTTCTGCTGATGATTGCTCTGACCAGACCTAGAGGATTCTCCTTTCTCAAATCCAAGACCTCGCATGTCTTTTCCATGTCTCTGACTTTCCAGCATCTCATCCAACCAGGTTGAACTGGCTTTGAACTTTTCTTTGTATTCATTAGCAGTATTCAACTTATCTCTCAGGATTATGATCTGCCTTTCAATTTCTTGTCCATCATTCTTTGTTTGCACCAATTCAAGATTCAAATGATCATTCTCATATATCAATCTACAACATTCATCATATTTGTCTTTCAATTATTGAGTCAAGGTTTATTCATTCTTCTTTCGGTCTTCAATCTCCTTAGTCAACTTCATGACAATAGATTGCATCTCAATCTTCAAAATTGCATTCTCCCTGACTTACTTATCACATTCATCAGTCTTATCTTGTAGGATTTGATTGTCAACACTTTGTTCTTCTTTCTCCTGCAACTTATCCATAAGCTCATTTCTCTTCTCTCTAGACGTGTTCAATTGATCTTTAAATGTCTTAATGAAGTCTTCAATTGCATTAAGATTTCTTTTCAAGCTACTCTTTTCCTTCATCGTTGCATCAAGATCTTCAAGTACCATACTAAGCTGTCTCTACAAACTGGAGTCCATTTATTCAATCTCCCAGATCTTCCTCAAGTTGCTAGGCTTCTTTCGAAGCACAAAGATCTGATGCCAACTATGGATTCAATGAACATTAAGAGGGGGGGGGGGTGAATCAATGTTTTGTAGTTCATAAACTTATCAAGATGATTCTTAAATTGCCAGATGCATGAGAAAGTAATCAAAGTGCAAAAACATAAAATGAACAACCACATAACCATAACACCAAGATTTTTACATGGAAACCCAAAAAGGGAAGAACCACGGTGGCATTGAATACCCACAATATTATTATACTATGGCCAATAGTATAACAATATTATAAGAGTGGAATGCACTTGTATTCAGACACACTGCCTAGAGATCACTGCTCAATTACAAAAGGGCTACAACTTGGAGGAAGGCTCACTTCCTTACAGGTTAGTACAAAATGATTACAACAGTATCTAAACTAAAGTGTAGCATCTATATATGCCAAAGTACAGTTCTGGTTAGGCTCTAATTGTCTCCTCCAAGTGATCTGTCATTCTGCTTTGTAACACTGCTCTGTCATATAACAGAGCAACAAAATATTCACTTAAATTACAAAATCACTCACACAGACTTCCTTCGCTCATATACCATGACAAAATGATTAACCAAATCAATCTTATATATTCGCAACAACAAAAAGAATTATTTACTAAGTCGACTTCCAAAACCTGCATAACATGCAACATGAAACGTGATACATCAAGTCGACTCAATTCGATCACAAATTCAAATGCGGACCAAAACAAGATGATAAAGTGCTTCCCATTAGTCATCCCAATCACCTCATTGATCACTGAAATCATCCCAACAAATCTACAACACACGTTACTCCAAAATAGCTTTGCCCTAATTGAAATATCGGATACCAAAGCTCTAAACTAGCACACAATTCATCACCGGATATCAGGATCATGATGTAATCTGTCTTGAACCTTGATCACCGCAACCCAAAATACATCACCTAAATCAAGATATGCACCATGATCTCATGCTCTACTGGTAGTTGTGTTCCACCTTCCAAACTTATGCCTTATGAAAAAAATGACTTTTGGTAGACCAATTCTATGTACACCGGATGTGATCTATGAATTGAATTGCCATCAACGACAACCCCTGAACATCTATCATGCACAAATCTCTACTAGAATCACTAGAATAATGTCTCTTGCCGATAATTTATAAAATAGGGTATGTGATATACGGTACAAGATTGATGGTATAGGGTATAGGATTGGGGGTATTTCTAGTATTGATATTTTCCTTTATCTCTCTCTCTCTCTCCCTCTCTTTATTATATTTCTCACCTCTCTCCCCCCTCTCTAGGTATCTTACTCCCTTTCTTCCTCTCTCCTTCCTTAACCCCATATCTATTTCCCTCCCTCACTCTCTCCCCCTCTTCAATCTCTCTCACCTCTCTCTCTCCATCTATCTCTCAACCCCCCCTTCCTCCCTCCCTCTCTCTCTCACTTGGTCTCTCTCTAGTCTACACCCCTCTCTCTCTCTCTATTCTCTTCCTCTCTTTCCCTCAACCCCCTATTTCTCAACCTCTCCCTTCGTCCCACCCTCTCTCTCACTTAGACTCTCTCTGGTCTCTCTCTCTCTCTCTCTCTCTCTCTCTCTCTCTAGTATTTCCATCAATCCCTCCCTCCCTCCATCTCACTTGCTTTTTCTAGTTTCTTCCTCTCTTTCCATCAATCCCTTTCTCTGTCTCAAGTCTCACTTTATTTCTCTCTCCCTCCTTGGCTCTCTCTCTCTCAAGTCTCTCCCTCTCTTTCCCTCAACCCCTACCTTTCTTCCTCCCTTCCCCCCTTCTCTCTTTGTCTCTTTGGTCTCTCCCTACCTCCTTTCCTCTCTTCACTTGGACTCTCTTTGTCTAGAGGTGAGAGACCAAGAGCATAAGAAGAGAGGCATGAGGGACCTATGGAGAGAGATAGACGTGGAGAGAGGTGGGTAACAAGATAAGAAGGGAGAGGTAGAGAGTGGTAAAGATGGAGGGAGTGAGGAAATGATAGACATGGGATAAGGAGGGAAGGAAAGTTAGAGAAGGAAAGTGGGTGGAGAGACCTAGAGAGGTGATATGTAGAGAAGCGAGGGATAGAGAAGTTCACAAAGAGAGAAATAGGGGTAGTGAGATAAGGTGAGAGATGGAGGAGGTAAAGAATTAGAGAGAAGATATATTTAGATGACAGACCTAGAGACCAGGGAGAGAGGGGTGAGAGACCAAGGGGAAAGATATGGGTGAGAGAGATAGAGGGGGAGAGAGAGGTAGGTAGTAAGTCAGGGAGGGAGAGGTAGAGAGGTAAATATAGAGGGGAGGAGATACTTAGGGATGGGGAGAGATAGAGGATGGGAGGAAGAGGTAGTGATCGAGAGAATTGAGAGAGGGGAAACAAATGACAAGAGAGGGAGAAACAAGAAGAGAGAGGGAGGGAGGAAGGAATAGAGATGGGGCTGATGATGGAAGGTGAGGTACAAAGGGAGAGAAGGTAGGGGAGACCTAGAGAAATAGAGGTATTGAGGGAGTGAGGGGGAGGTGTGTAAAGTGAGAGAAGAAAAATATAGTAGAGAGTGAAGGGTAGGAAAGAGAGGTAAAGAGGTAGTGTTAGATCTTGGGGAAGAGAGGAGAGAGTGAGATAGATGGAAGTAGAAATGGGATAAATGAAGAGTGATAGAGAGAGAACTTTAGGTTTAAAGTTTTGTGGGGAGATAAAAATAGTCACATAGAGAGACCAAGCGAATGTTGATAGGAGCATGTTTATTACTGAAATTTGACTATTTGAAAATTTAATTGATCTTCTAAAACCTAGAATCTACATTATAACTCTTACAGATCTGAAACCACTCTCAAACATATTTCCAATATATACATGAAATATAACTTAAAGTATAACAAAATGCTATAGTTTATGTATATATTCTTGTTGGGAGAGAGAGAGTAAAAGAGAGATGATTTTCCAATGCTAAACATTGGCTAGTGCTACATTTGGCACTCATCTTATTTGGCACTAACCAAATAGGTTTGGCATGACCAAACCTATTGGTGCATGCCAAATGGCTTCATTTGGGCAAAAAAAAAAATTGGCAACTTTTTTGTCCCACATCTTGGTGCACTTACCCTCTCAATAAAGTATACTAATTTTAAGATAATGTTTAGTAACCTCTTTTGAATGTATCACTAGTGGGAAGGGATAGATGTTCATCATAGTAGTCTCCTTTGTAATAATATTAACGGTATTATATGTTAAGGTGGATACCCCTTTGTATAGGAGAATATATAATCAAATATAGATCAATCGAAATTAATAAAATTAATCAATAAAACTATTTTAAATTAAACTTACATATCCTCATTAACTAATTAATAATTCTAGGATGACCAAATACAATTAATTATCAATCCTTGTTTTCTTAGCCTTCTTTCAAATAACAAAATAAGGAAAGGTAAGAAAAGCACTTACCTCAACACCACAAGTTTTGTTTCCAATAACTTGCCTCCTTCAAGTCTAAGGTCGGATCATAATCATTCACAATTGTTAATATAAACTAGCATCTTAACCAAAGAATCATAACTTATTATTGTCTTATAACACAAATAGTTTCCATTAGCTTCATTTACCATAGATAAATCACTATAGTCTATCAATTTAACCATATTTGTTTGTCCTAGGTTAAAATTACATACAAATTAAGCCACATTGCATTTTTTATTTTACATTAAGTGTAAAAGATTCTTAGAGAATAATTAACTATCACACATGCATAACATAGACATAATTAAGGTCTAATCACAAGTTCAATCTCCATATCATTAGAATCCAATAAAATACAACCAAGTAGTGTCAAAATAAGGAGTATTTATGTTCATCTATAGGCGGACCTCACAAAAAGTGTCTTGTGAGAATTTCATGACAAAAGACTTGCTTAATCTTTAGTACGAACTAATAGGATTATATTGTTAGTAGAAGTTGATGCTCTGCAAAAAGGATTAAAAAATCTATTTGATGGCAACACACACAAGAGCACAAGAAATAAATGTTAGTGTTAACAACAAAAGATTATCCTAAACAGGCATATCAAGAGAGATATTAAGCATGAAATAGAAAGCATATAAACATAGAATAAAATAGCTAATCAAGATGCTCATAGTTGCTCCTCCCTTGTTCCTCTCCTCTCCAAGTCCCAAATGAGTGTAGCTCTCAGCTTTTAGCACTAGCCATGGATGCCATATGGAGATTCAAGATAGTTGAATATGATGAGAAAATGCTATGCAAGTGTAGATAGTGATGCTATGAGAAAGCTCTATGCTAATGCCAGTATAACAACAATACTCTAATGCTTCTTCTTTGCTTGAGGAGAAGGGTTCTATTTATAGAAGAAATAGGGAAATGAAGGGTTAAGATTGAGTAATCTTAACAAGGGTTAGGATTGAAAGATATTCAATCCATGTGAGACTTTCAACCCAATCCCATGTTGACAAGTGTCAGCATGAGGAGGCTTGAGAGGAGAGATAAGGAGCATTAAATGCTTGAGGGGACATGATGGTTACCCTAGTCAAAGAAATAAATACTTTGAAGAGACACATGGGTTACATGAGGGTTAAGTTAGGGGTCAAAGTCCTTAACCATGGGTGCAAGTGGAATTAACCATTAATGGTCATATAAGAGCCATAAGTGGTTTGGAAGACTTTAGAGGTTAATTTGTTGAACACACAAAGCATTAATTGCTTTTCAAAGACTTTGGAGTCTTTGAGAAGTGACTCCAATTTGCTTAGGAATGTGACAATATTTAGGGGATGGATTAGGTTAATTAGGAAAGGTTTAGAAGAATCTAGAAGGGGTTTAGGCATGCAAGTGGATTTTGTAGGAAAATGCAAGTGGGAGAAATTTTGGTATTTTCAATTAAAATAAAATCATTTATTTCAATTAAATGGTGTAATTTGCATTTGGGTAAATATTCAAATAAATATTAATTTATTTAAATGAGAAAAAGGAAGATAAAGCATTAAAATGCTTGAAGACTTTGAGGGAAACCATTAAAGGCTTGAAGACTTTAAGGGAAGCAATTAAAGTCTTAAGAAGACTTTAAAGGAAGCCATTAAGTTTGAAGACTTTAAGGGAAACCATTAAAGACTTAAGAAGACTATAGAAGGAAGCCATCAAGTTTGAAGACTTTAAAGCCATTAAGTTTTGAAGACTTTAAGGAAAACCATTAAGTTTGAAGACTTTAAGGGAAACCATTAAAGGTTTCAAGTGGGTGAGGATAAATAGGATTTTAAATAAATAATTTATTTAAAATAGTTGTGCAACTTGCATTTGTAGGAAAATGCAAGTGGGTGGAGGATAAAGGTGATTTAAATAAATTATTTATTTAAAATAATTGTGCAACTTGCATTTGTAGGAAAATGCAAGTGGGTAGAGGATAAAGGTGATTTAAATAAATGTTAATTTATTTAAATGCGAGAGGTGGGATTTTGGGGGAATTTAAATAAATATTAATTTATTTAAATGTGAGAGAAAATTTAATTAAATAAATATGATTTATTTATTTAATTAATGGTCTGAATTTGGTTAAGTGAATTAAATCAAATAAATTGAATAATTTATTTAATTAATAGGAGAAGAGGGTTAAGATGAATTAATTATTAATTGATGGTTAAATAATCAAATAAATATTAAATATTCATTTAATTAAGTGGACAGATTTATGTGATTACAGAAGTGTCTCTTGAGAATTTCATGGAAAAGACCTACTGGTGCTACAGACAGGGTACATCCTCCAAATGAATAATCAAATTTAAATAATTACTTTTCTTTACATGTCTTAAATATACTAAAGATAAGATGTTGGATTTGCCTGCAAGTTAAAGAAAACATATTTTTTTTCCTAGGATGCTTTTTTGCTTATAATTATGCTCCCATTGTTCAAATCTAAAATGGTTATTTAATTTTTATATTAAGAATTTTATTATAATAAGAGTGGCTCCTTGCCCCACATTGTGAGGAAAGTATAGTGTGTTTCAAAACACAATGCGTTTCAAAATATAGTGTGTTTGAAAACACAATGTATTTCAAATCATAATGTGTTTCAAAACACACTATGTTTGTTAACCTACATTTCACAACATACCCATGTTGGGAAAGTGGTGTCTCAACCTTGCATTTATATAAGGTTACTATTTATAGTAAGTTTTCATTTAAGCATGAAATGGTGCGAAATTCTCCCCGAAGCTTGTGGTTGGCTAGATAAGCATTCCGATAAAGTTACATCGCAAGATCACAACTAGTTTTGAAGATATCAAATTTTCCATTTTGGAAGGGTCTAATGAAAGGTTTAAATTTGATTTTGAGGATTTTAGAGGCCCTAAAACATCATAAAAAGTGGGTATAAATAGAGTAGCTATTTGTGAGGCAATAGAGAAATTTTCAATCTTTCCAGCGCTTCAAACGGCTCGTCAATAGGACAGACGATTATCAAGTTATGGCCTCCGGAAGTTTGTACTCTTGAAATAGGAAATATAAAATACATCAGACACATAAAAGAGCTGTAAAAAGGGAGGGACACGTCATAGGGCATGTAGAAGGGAGATAAGGTCGGCTACACCTTACTGGGTGGTTTTAACCCATGGTTTTGTAATATCATTTGATAGTTTCTTGTATTGTATCTCCTATATATGAGGTATGTGAGATAGAGGTTGTGTGTAAGAGTCTTATGGCTATTGAGTTACCTTTGAATCTTTGATTAGTGGTGCTCCTATGAAGAGCTTGCTCTGCAAGTATATTGTAATCTATTTTGATTACTGAATAATATATTGGGCGGCTTTTGGAGTGTGGGGTTTTTCTCCCGAAAGGGTTTTCCCCATGTAAATCACTGTGTTATGGTTTGAATGTTATTATATCTATTTCTATTTTCTGTAACTGTTGTGATGATCTATAAAAGTTTTTGCATTATCCTCCTCTCAAGGTTAGCGTAGGAAGTTGTTCTGCTACTTAAATTCCTTACAACCCAACCTATATATTTGTAAACTATGTATAGCTAGGTCTACATTTCAATTTACATTGATCCCATTGTATCTAGTATTGGGTAAACTAAATTTAACTTATACACATAATAGGATATAAAACATGGTGTGTTTTGGGTATCATGTGAAGTGGACCTTAGAAATCACAATGTGTTATCAAACTTAGTTATGATTAATTATTTATTACAAGTGCACAAATCATAATGGATTTATGGATTTGAAGTGGACCTTATAAATCACAATGTATTTAATTTTGTTGTTCCAATATCTTTGGTTGTGATGATTATGTTCATGTATTTGATAATTTTAAGAAATAGAATAGATAAGAAAATATCATAAATACATCTTCACAATTATAGTAATTTGTATAATGTTAAAATATATAGATCTATGAATCTCTAACATCATTATTAGTGAGGATGTTAAATCTTACAAGGTAATAATAGAAAACTAAAACATCTACTTATTAATAGCTTCATCAATTGAATTTGTGATAGAAAATGATAGAATTCACGATGTTGAAGAAAACATACAAAATAATACAATAAAATATTATTAAATTTATCAAAAGAGAAAAATAAAAGACAATTATCACCATAGTGAGTAAAGTATGTGATTCCCAATCATATAAAGACACATAAGGTAAGAAAGAATGAGAATATTCATATAAAAAGAGTATAATTGATTAATGAAAATTAGCTGAAATCTCCAAAGGAATAAATATTATTGATAGTAAATTGATCCATAGGATTAACCTTATATCCAATGTATATACAGAAAAATAAGTTAAAGCGAGTGTTTAGCAAAAGGATGCTTTTTCAAAAGGAAGAAATGATGTTAGTAAGAGATTTGATTTCTTTATAAATATGAATATAATTAGGCTTGTTAGTGTGATATTTATTAATTTTTTAAAAAAGTACTAATGAAATGGATGCAAAGACTTTTTCTCAACATTAAGTAAGAGGCAAAAATATCTATAGATAAAAAGCATAAAAATTTGTAAAACTAGAATAATAAAATCATATTTGGAAATTAACAAGAGTTCAATTTAAGAATCCACATAGTTTTTTATTTTAATTTTTGCTTGATGGGCCTTTGTGACCTTATGAATTTTTCTTTTTCCTTTTGGATCACATTTTTTTTTTAATTTGACATATCTTTTAGATGGGACATGTTGAGCCTTGAATGCATGTGGTTTTTTTGACTTATGGATTTTATGCTTGGCATCCAAATTGCTTCCAAGAGGAATGGGATTCATGGGTGGATAGGAATGGTATGAAGGTCTTTTGGATGGGTTGATGTAGGTTGATGGTTGGAAGGTTCTCAAAGATGTGTGCCTTTGCTGATCTTGATTTATAGTTGGGTTAGAGGATTGTAAGCTAGGGGTAATATGGATAGTGGATGGAGGGATATAAGGGCCTAAGATGGATGGAAGGGATGAAAGCTTTGATTTTGGGATATAAGGACCCAAATGGGAAGGGGGATGCTCATGTTGGGATTTGGAAAAAAGGATGTGAGATTTAGCAGGGATACCAATGCCTTGAGAATGGTCTACATGATTGAGGTCATGAAAATTATGATTTTCTATGATATGAAGGGGTTCTAATATGTCTTATTTGTGTAGGCTTAACCCCGCTCTTTGATAATGCATGCTTTTACAGATCTTTTTAGCAATTGGATACTTGCTACTTTTGAGACAAGATGCAAGTCCAATTTGAGAAGGATATGGTATGGAAGAAATGATAGGCTCATGGAGCAGACTAGATTAGATGAAAGTGGAAGAACCTATTTGATACGTAGGGGGCTCATGAAAAACTTGGGTAGAGGCAATGGGATCTTGTGGAAGATTGGAATTACGAGGGGGATTATAAGGAATGAAGGGATATTCAGGTGGATATGGAGAATTATGATAAGGAGATGAAGGGATACTTTGATCTTAACACGGAGGAGGATAATTGGAATTTACACTTTTCTCTTGATTTTGAATGAGATCATTCGATGGGGTAAAAGGGATATAATGATCTTTCTCAGGGAGTGAATTAGGAATGGTATTTGGAAGAGAAATTTGCTCTTGAGGTGGAAGTGAAACATCTTGGATATAATAAAAAGGGATGAGAGGATCATCATAAGACTCTTGAGAGATGGGATCTTAGTCAAAAAATGGATGGGATGGAAGGGTTTGTTCTTGATCTTGATTTATTCTAGAACTTGTTTCTTCATACTTTAGATTATCCTCTTGACATGGGATAATAATTTGGATAGGTACAAGGGATTATTTAATGGATTCAATGTTTTAGAATGATGGTACTAGATCCAAAATAGGACTTTTCAAAAGTAGGTTTCTTGGGAAAGGAGCATATGGAAGCATTGGGTCTAAGATTTTTGAATTGTATAAAGTATTAGTATAAATAAATGGATTAACTTGGATTTATATTATGGATAACCCTTGAAAGGTGTCATCATTAGATGCATTTTTTGATGGAGATGGTAAAGATTGATCATGTGAAGCTTCTAGAGATGGAAAAATGGTGGGAGATATGAGGGCCACTAGTGAGTCAATTTCTTTAGGGGAGGATGACCCATTACTAGATATAGGCATAAGACTTTGAGGATTTGACATGGTTGGATTTTGATTTTGTATTTGGTTGAAATGAATTTGGTTTTCGTTATGGTCTTAGTTGCATGGGTTTTTACTTGAGACTTGGTTGAAGTTGGTTTGTCATGTTTGTTTGTGACATGGGTGTTGGTATGTAGGGTTGCTGGTAGAAGAGATTTGTGAATTGTAATTCTTGTAGTTGGGATTGGAGTAATAAAAATGATGAGGTTTGGCTCTGCTAATTTGAATATTCATCATTTGTTGTTGTAAGTTGTAGACTTGTTGCACCACGATTTTTGTGGGTGATGATGGAATAGGGATGAAAGAGACCCTACAAAATGGGCAATGCCATTCTATGATGTTTGTTCAATTGGTTTTGGACTAAGAATAGTGATGTTTAAGACCATGATGATGATGCTTTGGATGTGACCTTGATAGTTGGTTTTGATAGATTATTTTGATTTTTGGGATTTTGGATGATAATGCAACTAAAATGTACCTATGTTTTTAGATTTTTTGAGATTTTCGGATGACAATGCGAGTAAGGATGCAAAAATATATTTTTGGAACTTATTTTTTTTGGAAATTTATGAATGATTACATTGCTAAGGGAATGGTAATGCGACCAAAGAGATGGTTATGCAAACCTATTTGTTTTGATTTTTGGGAAATATTTGAATGTGAATGCAACTAAAAAGATGACACTTTGACCTGAAAGTGGGATTATGGTTTTTTGATGATTTGATAAAAGTTATGACCTGATGCTAGACTAATGAGCGTAAGGGTTGAACTTAATGATTTGTTGATAATAAATTTTTTGACAAGGTCTTAATATCTTGACAACAACTACGGTGTAACCCTAAGATTTGATCTTCTAATTCCTTAGGAATTGTTAACTCCTGTGATGTAATATGTCCAAGAAACTAATGTTTGGAAGTTGAATTTTAACCTAAATGAGCTCTAAAGGGAACCAATGATGCAAAAATTAGACTAGATGAACCTAATGGTTTAATGACCAAACCAATCAAAGAGCTTGAATGGATACAATTGTTTGACTTGGTTGTAGTTTTAGTTCTTGAGGGGAAATTGCATATTTTTTTTAGCGAATATGTAATAGATTGCTAGCAATTGCGAAACCAATTATGGTCAAATGTGAAAATTGATTGGCAATTGCAAAATTCTGTCTCAGTTTTGGAAATTTGAAATTCACAGATTTTTTTAAGGTAAAATTTTAGTCAAATTAAGTGATCAAACATTTAGAATACAAAAAATACAATATGACTGTGGACTTGGAACCCTTTGACAATCAGAGTTACGCATAAAGGGCCTAAAATAGCCCACAAGTGAATTGACTAACTAGTATTAAACAACAATTTTAGCAAATAGTTAGAAGAAAGCACATATCCTACTCTATAGGGCTCCCATTACAATAAAATGCATGTTCAAGGTGAACAACTAGAGGTTAGGTGGCATTAGCTCCATGGTTGGCATGGGCACACCGTTCCTCTTTCCCCAAGTTTGAAAACCTTGTAACCAAGGGATTTTTGTCTCACAATGAGTAATACATGAGTTGTATCTATGAGGTACGATCCACACTCCCTAAACTATCAACTATAAGGTAGGCTTGTAAATACAAAGGTTCGAAGTAAGGGCTCCAAGACTGTTAGTGCATAAGACAATATTCGTTGAGATCTAGTTTGACACTTTCATGATCAAAGCTAGACCCTCACCCACATGTCCTGCATTACAAAGGAACACATAGGAAATGATTGATGGGTCTTCACTAGCTTGACCTACAACTTTTGCTCTTGGTCCTTTTTATAGCCTATTGGAGTTGTGTGCTTGAGGTCGAGCCCTAAGGTGATGAAGTCCATAGGCATGCCTCCTACAAAAAGTTAAAAATAGGCACCATTATGCATTTATTATGCACCCAAGGTCCATAAAGGTGAGGGGGGAAGATACAAACATAATAGTTTGGGTCCACTCTAGACAGAAGCACAAGTGTACAAGACACATAAGACAAAATTTGTTTTAGTACACAAAATTGAAATATTTTTTAGTTTAATAATAAAAAACACTCTCGTTTAAAAGATTTTCTTTGATATCCTACACTAGATTGATTAGTAGTTTCAAATTCAAATTACCAATGAATCAGTAACACAATCCTCTATCTAGTTGTAAAAAATAAACATGCAATTAGAAAAAACACATGCAACTAGAAAAAAACACATGCAACTAGAAAAATCTACATGTAGTTAGAAAAAGCACATGCAACAAGAAAAATCCACATGTAATTAGAAAAAGCTAAATGCAATTAGAAAAACCACATGCAAGAAGAAAAATCCACATGTAATCAGAAAAAGCTAAATGCAATTAGAAAAAGCACATGCAAGAAGAAAAATCCACATGTAATCAAAAAAAGCTAAATGCAATTAGAAAAAGCACATGCAAGAAGAAAAATCCACATGTAATCAGAAAAAGCTAAATGCAATTAGAAAAAGCACATGCAACTAGAAAAATCACATGCAACTAGAAAAAGCTATATGCAATTAGAAAAAGTTACATGCAACACCAAAAAAGGTATATGCAATTAAGTAAAAGCTACACGCAACTAAGAAAAAGATAAAGGCAATTAAGAAAAAGTTACATGCAACCCCAAAAAGCTATATGCTATCAAGAAAAAGCTACATGCAACCCAAAAAAGCTATATGCAATTAAGAAAAAATTATATGCAACTAAGAAAAACTACATGCAACTAAGAAAAAAAGAACATGCAATTAGAAAAAGATGAAAGGTTGTCTCAATTTACAATGAAATTTGATGGCCTATATGGTCGTTTTCCCTTTTTAAGATCATATATGACATGCTAAGAAATCATTGGACCATATTCATTGACATGCTATTTTTTTTCTAAAACCCTATATATGACACTTCAAATTATTAATAAACCTTAAAAAATTATAGTAGGTAATACATATTATATAGTATTATAATTTTTAATATCCATATATATTATTTTGAAATGTTTATTATACAACCACTTAGAATATTTTAAAATGCTAGGATAGAGTTGTTTCTAATTTTATAATATTTTAATATAAAGTTTTAGTATCTATTTTCTTATATGAATTTAGAAACTTAGTCAATTTATTTATTTTAAATATTTTTTATATGAGTTTAGAAACTTGTCATAATTGAAATGATATTTTAATAGTAATTTTTAGAATAGTTCTATTTTAATTATAAACAATATTTTTGAGTATGAATTTAGAAACCTAATAGTAAATTTAAATTTTTTACATATATTACAAGGATTTTCATTTATTTTCAATAAACAACATTTTTATTTTAATTATCATCTTTTTCAAACTTAAAAGTAGACAACCACAATTAAAAAAATTAAAATTACCATTAAATATTTTTTTGAGAATTAATATTGTTCTTAAAACGTCAAAGGAAAGGCATTGCAATAATGAAACCGTCATAAAAAATTCATATGATAGGGAGGGATGACTGTCAAATTCCAGGCTTGTTTACAATCTAATTAAGTTGGATTAAAGTCCATTTTACCAAACTAATTAAGCTATGTGAGAGATTATTGTTAGTTTAATTGCCTACTTAAGCTAGATGAGGGTTAATTGACCAATCTAATTAAACCATGTGAAAGTTGTCGATAAAAATTGTCTCCATTGCTTTGCCAAAACTTGTTATCACAACAAGTCACAAGAAAAAAAAGAAAAGAAATATGCGCGTTCACATGAGATTCACCAAATGTAGAATATACAATTAGAAAAAAGAAAAGGAATATAAAATCAACCACTGACTCGAATTCCAATGCTAAATCCTATTCAACTAATAAAGAAAACAAACTTAAAATGCAATCAAAACAAAAAGAAAATTGAAACCATGTTGCATCCAATTTGAAAAGCCTCCATTTTTCTTCTTAATCTTTTTCAAATGCTCTCAAATTTTATGCATGCACAAACCTACAAAATGAAATCTTGATATGATGTGATAACAAGATATCAAAGACGTGATCAACAAAAATAAGAAAATATGTGGGTTTAAATAGAAATTAAAGGTTGATTGAATAGTTGAGATTAAATTCATCCCAGAAAGATGAATGGTCAACATTGGATGAGAGGAGATGAAGATAAGAGAGACCGAAGAATAAAATAAAAAGTTTATGATTTTTAGATGTGCATATCTTATTTTTCAATTTAAAATTATGAAAATAAAATAAGTTGTCGAAGTGATTTATCAAGTACATCCCTAGGGGAGGGGACCTTGAGGATATTTGCAATTGGTGACCAATCACTTTACTCAATGTCTCTTACAAGATCATTGCCAAAGTACCGGCTCTGAATATTCACCATCTCCTCCCTCAGATTGTTCGCTTTGAGTAGTCAAGTTTCATCAAGTTTAGATTAATTCTGGATAATATTATTGCTATTTTGGGAAGGTATGGAGTGGGCTCACTGCTCCAAATAGAATGACATTTTTGTCAAGATAGACTTTTCTGAAGCCTACGAACATATTGATTGGCCTTTCTTTCTTGCTATGCTTTGAGCCTTCGGGTTTGGTCCCCAGTTTATTCAATCTGTGCAAATGCTTTTTGGAGATACCTCGACTTGTATCACCATCAATGACCATCAATCTTAGGCTTTTGGATTGTTTCACTTCATTTGTCAAGGCTGCCTATTGGCTCCCTCTTTGTATGTGTTGGTTGTTGAAGGTTTTGGTTACCTTCTCGCAACTGCCATTTTTGCTACGCACGTCATTATGATTTCCCTTCTTGAGTCACCTTCTCATCTTGTCAATGACCATTTTGAAAATGATTTCTTCCTCACTCTTATTGAGGATGAAGACAACACCCATGTAGCTCTTCAATGCCTTGATACTTTCTATTTAGCTCCTGGGTCAGCGATTCAATGACACAAAACACAGTGCAATAGATAATCCTTTCTCTTGACCCCTCCTTGGATTTTCCGATATTGGTGGAAATGGATGTAGCTTGGGGAAATTTTTTGATTTCTAAGTATTCCCTTTTCCTTCCAGGTTTCTCTTGTGGATCTTTGGAATGCGGTTCTCACTAGAATTAAAAAAAGGTTGACTTATTAGATTACTAAGCCACTCTCATTGACTGGTAAATTTCATATTTGTTCAAAGGTTCTTGCTACTACCCATGTGTATTATTCTTCCTATTGGGCCCCCTTGAAAGCTTCTTATTCTAAGCTTGAGAAGCTTCTTCGAGATTTTTTGTGGGCTTCAACAACTGACCATCATGGCTTTCACAGATTTACCTAGGAGTATCGTTGTCTCCCCAAGGAGTTTGGAGGGTTTGGCCTTATTTCTACCTAGAAGCAGGGTCTTGCACTATGTGCTAAATGGGTCATTTAGGTCATCATTGGTGATGAAGCTTGGAAAATTATTCTCTGACATTGCATTTCTTGGATATTTGGCCAATAGGCTTTCATGGAAGGGAATCCACTCTCAAACCCTTCTTGTCATGAAAGACACACTGCACACTCAAGGCACTTTTGTTACTGTATATGGTGAAAATGGATAACAACAATAACAATGTTGAAAGACTAAATGGATTCAACCACAAAAACCCTAGCCTAACAACAACAAAGATCCACCATAACATATGAAGATTACCTAAGACAATGCAAATCAAATGAAATCACAAAGATTATACCATCACATGTCCAATAGGGTTTGAATCTCCATTCTTCCTATCTCCATTGATCTTGCTTGATATATTTGCTCTCAGATTTTATGTGCACAAGAGCTCAACAAAGAACGAAATGTGGTTGCAAGTAGGATCGCATATGAAAAGCGTAGTGTAGTCAAGTAGTCGGGTAGTTAGGGTTTGATAATGAAGGAAGCATCTCCTTATATAGAAGACACTATATGAAAATGGAGGGATAAGATTAAGAGGTGTAAAAGGAGGTCGGCTATGATTAGAGGGTAGGTAAAGAAAATAATAAAATAATGAAAGGGGTAGGTAGTGTATGAATTAAGAGATGAATGACATGTGTCATGGGTAGAAAAGGCTAATGAATTAATTAAATAAATAAAGATTTATTTAATTAATAGAAGAAATGGGATCAATTAAATAAATAAGATATTTATTTAATTTAAGAAAAGGATAATTTAAATAAATAAATGTATTTATTTAAATGAGAAATAAGGCTAGAAGAGGATAAATGAATTAATTAAATAAATAAAGATTTATTTAATTAATAGAAGAATTAGGCTTAGATAATTAAATAAATAAAGATATTTATTTAATTAGACATGACAATTTTAGGTGTCTACATTTTGCCCCTCTTTGAGACAATGCAGCTTGTCGCGTTGTTTCAAAGAAGATAAGATGAACTGATACAAAGTTGCCCCAAGATGGGAATGATATGCCCCCTCGAGAGATTGGATGAAAATGTCTGAAAAGATCGCAGACAATCTCTCGATAAGAAAGAAAGGCTAGAATGGACTGACCTGATAAAGTGATAGAATCATGGGATAACGAAGACTGACTCGGGAAATGAGGGCTAGGACTAAGGCTAGGGCAGTCTATAAATAGACCACGAGGGGAAAACATCCTCATTGTCATCCACACCTTCAAGAGATCAAAGTGTAGAGCGAGATACAGTAGCAACAGTCAGCAACGATGGCAATGGTTCAACGATTCGATCGCGTTTGTTGATTTCAGAGGCCAGCAGAGGCAGGAGAGCCGGTAAGTACCACAAAACCTCCTTATACTTTGTTGTATTAATTGTTGTCATAAATGCATGCTAGGTAGTGCAATAAATGCGATTTAGGAAAATGTCAAAAAGTGTCCAAAACATGTAGGCGCATCTGTGCTAGTGCCAGGCGCGTCTATGTTGGCTAGGTGCATCTGTGTTTGTGCGAGGCACGTCTGTGCCAGAAAAGGTGTCTGTGTAGGATGCGATCGTGTCTGTGTTGTGTAGGCACGTTTGTGCTAGGTAGGCACGTTTGTGTCTTTTAGGCGTGTCTATGTAGAGCATAGGCATGTCTGTGTGTTTTAGGAGCATCTGTGCAGTATAGGCGCGTTTATGCAGTCTCTAAGCGTGTTTATGTCATGAAAGCGCTTTTGTGTCCAAAAATGTGAATTTGTGTCTTCTAGGTCAAATCGACAGTTCTGTGATGAACATACACTGTCGATTGGATAAGCTGCTGAGAGGATACACTCAAGAAGGTCCTCTAGGGAAGACTAGGATAGCAAATAGGGCTAGGACTGACAATTCTGTGATAGAACATACGTTGCCAATTAGGAAACTACTTAAGAGGATTCACTCAGGTAGAGGCCTTAGGATAAGATAGATTGAGACACTTTGTGATGAACAGGTAGTACCAAGACATAGTACTTTATGATGAACAGGGAGTACTAATATATGAGCAGCACTTTGTGATGAACAGTGAGTGCAAATTTGAGCAGCACTTTGTAATGAACAGGGAGTGCCAAACATGTAGTACTTTGTGATGAACAGGGAGTACCACTAGGAAAAAATAGCAACACTTTGTGATGAACAGTGAGTGTCACTAGGATAGAAGCAACACTTTGTGATGAACAGTGAGTGTCACTAGGACTGACATGATTTATTTTCTTGACTGCAGGAGTATTTGCCTATGCTGGAGTCACGGGAGAGATTCCCATTGACTCAGAGGTTGTGACCAGAGTTGATGTTCGAGGACAGAGCTGCCATTGAGGGTATGGGTCTATGCCATATTTTGTATGTGCCTGAGTTTCGGGTGAACATAGGTTTGCTGACTGCGCTAGCTAAGAGATGGCACTCGGAGACGTGCACATTCCATTTGCCGATGGGTGAGATGATAGTCACCTTGGAGGATGTATATCAGATTCTGAGGATACCGATCGATGGGGAGTTACTACCCTATGATCAAGATGGAGACAGGGATGCCTTGAGATGAGTATTCCGAGACCCAGGACTAGATATGAGGGCAGGACATGTCACATGGGACACCATGACAGCTACAGGATTAGCACTACCAACAGTGCTAGGAGGAGTGATCAGTGGGTTCCTGTGTCCCGATAGGGCGACACGAGGGTTGGCTATGGGCTGGGGGAGCACCTTGGAGACGCTGGTTACACAACACACCAGATATGCCTGGGGATCGTGTGTGCTGGCACACTTGTATTACGAGCTGCATCAGTTTGTTTATCATGGATCCGTAGGATTGGGCTGTGGGGTTACATTGCTACAGGTGTGGGCATACGAGCATTTGCCAGTGACATGACCTATATACTTTAGGGGCAGGGGGCATGGACACAGCTTTGTGCATTTGTACAACATGATTACATCGTAGCAACGGATTGGCAGATTGGAGTACTGGCGTCGAGTCTTGGATGAGATTGACATGGTGATATGGAGGCCATACCTTGGGTGTGAGCAGTGGGAGGATGATGCAGTAGAGTTACCATACACCTTCCGGAGCAGATATTTGATTGGGTGGATGCCCTATGTATTGGAGAGGCAACTAGTGGATAGAGTGGGTAGATAGTTTGGCAAGATTCAGCGGATGCCACGGGGCTTAGGTATGTATGCGCGGACAGTGCGCAACCAGGCACATTTTGGGCCACTACTGTCATATGATCAGGCTATGATGTAGTTGGTGGAGATGGTTCCCTTTCCATGGTATATGTGGCCAGAGATCGAGGATGCAGGGATGGATGCAGAGTACACTGCATATTGGGCTGAGCATCCCTTCCCACGACTGACAGACCCCAGAGAGCTGATAGATGGGGATGGTGGAGGAGATGACGATGATGACGGAGATGGTGGGGGCAGAGGCCGACAGAGGAGGCGAGGTGTGGTAGGAGAGAGGAGAGTGGTTCCACAGAGGGAGGGTGGAGAGGAGAGACCAATTTAGGTGGTGAGGGGTCATGGTGGGTTGCCAGTACAGGTGCCAGTAGCACAAGGTCCTAGATAGGTGCAGGGATAGGGACAGGGATAGAGGCAGGTATAGGTACCAACATAGGGACAGGCACAGGCACAGACACCTGTACACGGGGAGCCACAGGTAGAGGTACAGGGGGCTGAGGTGGAGGAGGATGAGCTGGTTGAGCTAAGGGAGATCTACCAGGGACAGACAGATGAGATTCAGGACTTGGAGAGGGAGAGGGATAGACTCAGGAGGTGGCTCAGAGATACTGAGTGGGAGCAAGATCAGGCTATACAACGCTACACTGAGGTTGAGACAGCACTAAGGGCTGGGAGGTAGGTGGCAGAGGACACAAGGGTTGGATATGCCTATGTCCTACGGGCAGGGGAGGAGATCGCTTACTGGCATGATCTCTATTATGGTGCAGTGCTAGCCGAACAGTGGGCCAGGAGCTTCTGGAGACCATCACGTACAACGACGACCACTGGAGGGAGCCAGAGGAGACAGACGTCTAGCGATGGGGTTATGGGTCCTCCACCACCACCAGATAGAGGGGATAGAAGAGATGATCCTGAGGTGGGTCCTTCCAGGGCTCAGATTCCGTCAAGGCCAAGCGGCTCTGAGGGAGGGAGTTCATCATAACCATAGAGGGCTCCCTATGTATCAGTATTGTACCATTTTTGTATGATGATGTAGACACCTGCGGGTGATTGTAGCCATATGATTTTGACATCATTGTATCATGACACTTTATATATATATATATATATATATATATATATATATATATATATATATATATATATGACATGATTCATCTTTGCGGCAACTATATGCATGTGTATCTATGTGATGAGATGTTTAATGATGTATGTTTTATGTGATGATTATGATATGGATGCAAATATGTACATGATGAAATGCAATATTTTTGTTCTTTTATGTTTTAAATATTATGCCAATGCAATTGTGAATGTATGGAATGCAGATGAATATGATAATGCAAATGACTAGTTACATGATGAGAATATAAAATGTGCTAACATGTGTTGTGTGCAGGATGTGATGCAATTGTGATATCTGTATGCATGTATGAAATGCTTATATGTGGTAATGCAGGTGCGACTACATGAAATGCAGATATTTTTTGGCGTGTCATTATACTCAGTCATGTGATAGCAGGCTACGCGGACTCGAGAAGGATGATGGAAGTCAATCAAGAAAGGGGGGATGGAAGATAGAAGATATGAAAGTGAAAGAGCTTCTTGTGCGTTATCATCATTGAGCTTTATTATGGCAAGTAGGTTATGACAATCGAGGCATATGTTCGACCCAGAAAGTCATTGTATCCGTTTGCATGGAGATAAGACAGTCACAAACAAGAATGCCCCAGTTCATACTAGACTCACAGTGTCCTCATATCCTTGGACAAGTCATAGCATTACTAAGAGACAATCCACAGACAGCAAAGAAAAATAGGTGACGATACCCCATCCTCGCCTTTCTAGTCAAAGACATCCTGGAGATAGAATCTCTAGTCAAAGACATCCCAGAAAAGCTAAAAGACATGTCACCAATAGATAAAAATCAAAAGCAAACCAAGACTCAACACCAACATTCACTGTAGTCCTCAAGTTTAGTGTCTCTTGTCACTTGTGTAAGTCGTATTTGATTGTGGTCACAATGTTTATTTTCACAAAAAGGATAAATAGCACTGAACCATATGTTGTCTAAGTCTGTTGAAAGATTTGATTTGTTGAAACCCATTGTTACTACTATGTCTCATCTGAAACTGACTGAATCCATGAAACTGATACATTATTGCGGAGAAGACAGAACTTGATTGCGGATTGGCGATGCAAGTGCTGTTTTATTGTGGATTATGCGCGAATAGACTGAAGAAAAGTGGAAGAAACTGTACTCCTCGAAACATGTGATGCTCTTAGTTCCAGACCCATCACTAGACGTAGGATTTGCCTTAGCCACAAATAGGAGCTAATTTATTATGAATGGAAAGGGGTGAAAAGGGAGGTTTATTATGAATGGCTAACCAATCTTGGGTAGATCAATAACAAGCCATGATGGGAATGGGTAAGTTTATTATGAATGGATAGGATGTGAGTGTATGCAAAGTGAAAGGATGAAAGTGAATCCTGAAGGAGGGAGGAGCAATGTCTCTACGCATGGCGCTAGTGACCCAGTTTTCACCATGGTACTTGCCCAGGGCGCCATCGAAGTGGTTTTCACCATTGGACGAAATTATTTCTCTTTACTTTTTTGATTTTTTCAATGTTTTTTGTGTCACAAGGTGCCTATTTGCCAGGTTTTCACCAAGTAACGATTTTTTGTTTTATGATTTTTTTGAATTTTTGAAATTTTTGATTTTTTTTTTTTGTATTTTTGAATTAGGATACTCTGAAGAGCTATGTGTAAAACCTGTGAAGGTGCATACTATTGATAAGATCCTCTAAATGTTCACCCTCTGTGGTTGAGAGCTGATATGCCCCAGATCCATATGCTGCTGTAATGATGTAAGGACCAAGCCAGTTTGGTTCGAACTTGCCCTTCTTCTTTCTATCTTGCTGATTTTTGGGGTTTTCTCTGAGAACCAAATCACCTACCTCAAATGTGTGAGGCTTGAATTTGTGATTGTAGCTGCGACTCATTCGTTGTTGGTAAGCCTTGAGATGATTAAAGCAGTTTGTCTTCATTCATCCAATAGTTCAAGTTCTTGTAAGCGAGAGACCCTATAGTCTTCATCACTGATAATGTTTTGCAAAGAGACTCATAAAGAGGGTAGCTCGACCTCAATAGGCAAGATGGCTTCAACACCGTAGACGAGTGAATAGGGTGTAGCTCCTGTAGGTGTGCAGACACTTGTGTGGTAGGCCCAAAGTGCAGGATTAAGTTGGATATGCCAATTACGGCCAGCGTCGTCGACTGTCTTTTTTAAGATTTTAAGGATTGTTTTATTAGACGCCTCAGCTTGACCGTTACCTTGGGGGTAACATGGTGTGGAGAAACGATGGGAAATATGGAAGTGGTCACAGAGTTCATGAACATCCTGATTTTTGAAGGGATGCATGTTATCGGTGATAAGGGAAACAAGAATACCATATCGACAAATGATATAGTTGAGAATGAACATAGCAATTTGTTTTCCAGTGACTTGCATGAGAGGCACGACTTCAATCCATTTTGTGAAATACTCTGTGGCAGTGATAATGAATTTATGACCGTTGGAGGATGGAGGATGAATCTTGCCTATGAGATCGAGTCCCCATTGACAAAAGGGCCAAGGAGTCGCAATTGGTTGAAGTTCTTGTGCTAGCACATGAATGAGGTCTCCATGAAGTTGACACTACTTACATTTCTTGACAAACTGATATGAGTCTTTTTCCATATTGGGCCAGTAATATCCAGTCCTGATGAGTTTCTTGGCTAAGGTATGACCACTAGAATGTGGACCACATATCCCTTCATGTACTTCACGTAACGCAATCTGAGATTCGTCGCTTTCTAAACATCTAAGAAGAGTGCCGTCGACCAATGACGTATCGAGAAGATTGGCGAATGAAAGTGCGACGTTGGTTATTAGATAGATCAGGAGGTAGGGTATTGTCATGAAGGTATGTAAAAATAGAACCATATAACTAGGACTCAGGACCAACGACACATATCATCTCAGTAGGAGTGATTTCATATGAGGGAACCAAAAGGTTATCCACCAAGAACTCATAGCGGGTCTCATTCGGAGGTAGATCGATCAGTGAAGCAATTGTAGCCATGGCATCTGCTCAAAGTCTATCTTTGTGAAATGTTGTTTCAGGTCCTCCACCATTCTTTTGTAAGGCATTAACTTCTCATCCTTTGTTTGGTAATCATCAATTGCTTGACGGATTACAAGTTGAGAGTCCCCAAAAATACGAAGTTCCTGGATCTTCCACTGAACTGCAATCCATAATCCAGTTGTTAATGCCTCATATTCCGCTATGTTATTAGTGCAAGGAAATGATAATCGATATGATCTTGGTATAGAATCCCCTTGAGGAGTTATAAAGAGGATGCCAGCTCCTGCCCCATGCTGTGTGTATGAGCCGTCAAAGTATAATTGCCATGGTTTTGCATGTGACATTGTTAAAATGGATTCATCTGGAAATTCTGAAATTAGAGGAACATCATCTATCGTGGGAGCATCCGCTAACTGATCTATGATAGCCTATCCTTTTATTGCTTTTCTATCCACATACTTGATGTCGAATTCACTTAGGAGCATCACCCATTTGGCTAGTCGCCCAGTAAGTGTTGCTTTATTGAGAAGGTATTTCAACAGATCGATCCTTGCAACCAACTTAGTCTTATGAATTAGCATGTAATGTCATAATTTCTGCGAAGCAAAGACCATGGCAAGACATGCATGCTCAATTGGTGTGTATTTTAGCTCATATCCCACCAATGTGCAACTAATGTAATAGACTACCTTTTCTTTGCCCTCAACAACTTGTTGTGCTAGGAGTGCCCCCAGTGTTGTTGAAGTAGCTGATATGTATAGTAATAAAGGCTGATCGGGAATTGGTGGCATCAAAACTAGCAGATTTAGAAGATAATTTTTGAGTGCTTGGAAATCTTGTTGACAATTATCATCCCATTTGAATTTGATGTTTTTATGTAGCAAGTGCTGAAAAGGATTACACTTATCTGCAAGTTGTGCTATGAATCTTCGTATGGATTGAAGTCTCCCTTGCAAAGATCGAAGTTGATTGATATTTCATGGTGGTTACATCTCTAGGACGGCCTTGACTTTTGCTGGATCTGCTTCGATTCCTCTCTTTGAGACAATGAATCCCAGGAGCTTCCCGGAGGTTACTCCAAAGACACATTTATTGGGGTTTAATCTTACTTTATATTTTTCCAATCGATCAAAGATGACTGAAAGTATGTCCAAATGTGTATCTCTGTCTATTGATTTGCCCAAGAGGTCATCAACATAATTTTCCATAGTAACATGCATGAGGTCATGAAAGATAGTAGTCATGGCTCTTTGATATGTAGCGCCTGCATTTTTGAGCCCAAAGGGCATGACATTCTAGTAGAAGGTTCCCCAAGGACAAGTGAATGCTGTTTTGTGCTGGTCTTCGGATGCAATTTTTATTTGATTGTAACTAGAGAATCCATCCATCAAGGATAACATTGCATGACCTGGTGTGAGATCGACAATCGGGTCAATATTTGGTAATGCAAAATCATCCTTCGGACAAGCTTTGTTGATGTCTCTGAAATCTGTACATATTCTGATGCTACGGTCTGGTTTACTGACAAGCACTAAGTTGGAGATCCATTCAGGATAATCAATTGGGTGTATAAATCTGACATCCAATAATTTCTCAAGTTCTGCTTTGACTAGTAATGCCACTTGTGGATGCATCTTTCTTAATTTTTGTTTCATTGGTTTTGCCCCCTGTTTAACTGTCAAATGGTGCATTACCAAATCCGGATCCAATCTAGGCATATCAGTGTATGACCATGCAAAGTTGATTTGTCATTCCGTGAAGAAACTTATGAATTTTGACCTTTCTGACTCTTGCAAAGATTGAGCCAAGAATATGTTGTGTGGAACTTCTTCTGTACCAATGTTTGTTTTGATAGTCTCCTCTACCAACATGGATGACTTTTCCTCATATGATGCTGGGAGAATGTCGAGCCTTCCATCTTTGGGTGCCTCAGAGAGGTTTTTGCCCTCAGATACGTCCTTTCTTTTTACTTTTTTGGGGTCAGACAGCGCCACAGTGTGGTTTTCGCCATAAGACCCTTGGTTTGTTTTTATTTTTAAATTTTTGCAACTAGAAGGCCCGACACCCTCACCAAAATACGCCATGCTATTGAGTTCTATGGTGTATCCCGCTTTATGGTCCCCAGGAGGAAGATCATCTCGTATGCCAAGATAGTCTATAAAAGCTTCATCATTTTGGAATGTGTCGAACTGTACAAGTCCTTCACGGTCCCAGGAAATAAGTTGGTGGTGGACAAGGGGAAGGCCTTTAATGTCTTGGAAGTTAGCGGGGCTAAGAGTGAAGATGCAGTTATATTCAGGTATGTCAAGGTAGTTATCGAGGTCATCGGTGGCACTCTCCTCATCAGTCTCGATCATGAACGAATCCAAATTATCATCACTAGTAGTGCATTCTGGAACAGGTGTTCTCATTCTATGTGATTTCAACCTAGGACCTAGAGACAAGGACTGTATGGAATCCTCTGGGGTTGTTTCTTGACCAACTTTGAATTTCCTATTAAATTCCTTTTCTTCTGTTGGCTCACTTGGTTCTCTGAATGTCTTGGTGAGCTCATAGTCACTAGAGGATTTGTCTGAACCCCATTCCCATTCATTGGAGTCTGTGGAATAGCGATTTTCTTGTTGAATTTTGGCAGCTTTGATTTGTAATGCTTCTTTTGTCTTTTGAGTATGAACCTTGGAAGTCATGAAACCAAGTCCTTTGGAGCGTTCCTTTTTGAATGTCAATTCAGGTTGTAAAGGTTCAATGATGCCTTCCTTTCTTAACCCAAGAGGACTTTTGCCATCATACCCAAATTTTTGTAGAATCTTGAACCCTTTGCCATACTTCTCACATGGTAAACTGATGTGATCTTGTGTATCATTTGCAAGGTCTTTGTAAAGCATTTTGTATAAGTCTTCTTCTTCTAGTTCACCCCATTTTTGGAAGATTGTAGGATCCCATTCAAGTGTAATGATAGATACCCGCTTAGTAGGATGTGTTCGTCCATATTCTTTTGGTGAATTCATGACTTGTTGTAAGTACATGGTTTGATTCAAAGTGTATTCACCCATGCCCTTTTAATGGAATTTCCCTTTAAGCTCACCTTGTTTTGATGTCGAAGGTTTTAATGATTCAGGATCAATGTATGCAGAAGAAGGAACAGCTTCACGATTACTTGCAATGATCGTCTCAGTTTTCGATCTCAAGTTATTGCAATATATGAATGGATTAGGATCACCATTAACTATTATTTCAACTCCATTGCGGGGAAACTTAATGCATTGGTGATATGTAGACGGGACTGCTCTCATTTCATGAATCCAAGGACATCCTAGCAATATGTTGTATGTGAGCTCCAGGTCTAAAACTTGACAAACCACATCCTTTGTAACTGGCCCAACTCTGAGAGGTAAGGTGACTATGCCTTTGGATGAACAATCTTCGTCATCATATGCCTTGATGGTGATTTTGTTTGTAGAATTCACAGCTTTATCAGAATATCCCAATTGTTTAATAGTGCTCAATGTACAAATGTTTAGACCTGCTCCTCCATCTATCAGGACTCGTTTTATGCGATGCTTGTGTATGAAGGCTTCAATGTGTAATGGTGCATTATGTGGCTGACTTACGGAGGCGTCATCAGCTTTTGTGAATGTAAGAGAGTGTGGAATGGAAAGGTATCCCACCATGGCTTGAAACTGGTCCATGTTCAGATCAGTAGGAATGACAGTGTCTCTCAAGATTTTGTCAAGAATAGATTTATGTGAGGGGGATGTGTGTAAAAGCTCAAGGATGGAAATAAGCGTGGGTGTTTTTCCTAACTGTTCTACAAGGTCATACTCAGGCTTGGTTGATGAAGAAGCGGTGTTTTTAGCTGGAGCACCTTGCAAAGTGAATTTACCTCGACGGGTTGTAACATGACATTCAGGGGTAGGTTCGGAAGAAGATCCAATTCCTTTCAGAACGATCTTGGGTTTCTGGGTAGAATTCTCAAGTGTTTTTTCCTTGATGATAATGGTAGAGACATAATTATCCATTGAGATGTGATTGATAGTTGAATCATAGTTATAAGATGCTCTGGTATAGTTGGTTTGGTCATCTGTGGCTGCAGCTTTTCCCTTGTCATGTTTTGGGAATGGTTCCTTAAACATCTCATGTTCTTGATTGGATGAGTGTCCTTCAACCTCAATGTCACCTCTATCAATGAGATCTTGTATGATGTTCTTCAATCAATGACAATTTCCTGTCTTATGACCCTTGCTCTTATGAAATTCACAATATTCATCATCATTCCACCAATTTGGTTTCACCTTTGGCTCATATGGAGGAAAATATGGAATTGTGATTACCTTGTTTGCCACTAGCTTTTTGAAAACTGACTCAAGTGGTTCTCCCAATGGAGTGTACTTCCTCCATGATTTGGAAATTGTTTGAGTATTCACTTGATTGTTTGTAGAACTTGATCCTAAAAAAATGAATTTGGATCGCACTGTATTGGCATCTACAACACCATCATTGACTGTGTTCTTGCACTGTATTGGCATCTACAACACCATCATTGACTGTGTTCTTGTTTTTATTCCAAAATCTTGGCTTATCTTTTCCTTTAAAGTCATCTTTGTTTTCCTTGAATATCTTAATGACTCCTTGTTCAATTAGGACCTTCTTTGTTGCTAAGCCTTTTTCAATGATGTCCTTGAAGGTGGACAAACAAGCTTTCCTTAGATCATAGCCAATGTCTTTGTTAACATTTTGGGTGAACATCTCTACCATTTGTTTTTGTGGAATTTCGCAAGAGCATCTGCTGGCTAGATTCCTCCATCTTTGTAAAAATGTTGCAAAAGACTCTCCCTCTTTTTGCTTGGTGTTGCACAAAGTAGTGATTGATATGTCTGTCTCTATGTTGTAGGAGAAATGTTGGATAGATGCCTCAGCTAAGTCACCCCATGACTTAATTCCAGGTGGGAGTTGAGAGAGCCATTCCATAGCTTGATCACCTAAGCTTTGTGGGAATAATCTCATCAAATATGTCTCTTCTGCTGCTACCTCAATGCAAGCTGTGAAAAACTATCTTATGTGTGCCTTAGGATCTCCTTTTCCTCTATACTTATCAAACTTAGGTGTCACAAAGTGTGTAGGAAATGGAGGCATTGGAATGCTCTTGTCAAATGGATAGGGACATATGTCTCTCATTGTGTAAGTTGGCTTCGGTGTATTTATGTCCTCCATTTTCTTTTGTAAATCCTTGATTTTCTGTTCCAAATTGCTCTTAGGTGGAGATCGACTTCTTGGACCATATCCCATGCTTGAGGCACCAATTGGAGGAGGAGCATGTTGCATATATGGATGATATTGATCATACACATGTTCATATGGAGGAGGTCTATAATGATGCTGCGTATATGGACTACTTGGTATAGATTCATGTTGAGGAATGAAATATCTATTTTGTCCATGTATACCATACTCTACATGCATGTCATGTTCTAATGTGTTGCCCCAAATTTGACACGGGGTTTCCTTGTGTCCAAATTTTGAGCATGCCTTTGAATATCCAATTGCTTTGGTGGTTGATCCTTAGCATTGGTATGTGATTGAGCATATTTTTCTGCATAAGACTTCCATAATGGTTTGCGAAGTTGAGTATCATATGCTTGGCCATATGTGTATGGGACCTCTGGTTTTTGAAACAAAGATGATGGTGATTCAGGCACCATATGTGGTCCTCTATTGCCTCCACTATTAGGCCTCCTTTGATCCATGTTGGAGTGAGTTTGTGGCAAAGGTCGATTTTCCATTATTTGAGACATGTCAAAATCGTGAGGTATCTTAGCTCCACTTTGTGCCATCACTTGTAGGAAGTATTGTCTATCCCTCCTCATTATTTCCTCAACCAATCAATTGAAATGGGGATTCATAATGGTGTCTTCCACTTCTGCTGAATGTACGTAAAAGTTGTCCATATTGTCATTGTGTGTATCATTGTTGTTTGTAGTGTCCATGTTCTCAACATTTGGAATGTTTCTATAGGCATCCATGTCAGGTAATGTAGTATGATCAGAATTGAAAAAGATATCATTGTCATACTCATAGGAACTCATGTTTGCGAACTCTTGAGCCTCTTTAGCTTCTCTCCTAGATTTTTGGGAATGGGTTTCAACCATGAACTAGGTATTGACCAAGATGTGTGAGACTAGATGAAAATGGAAAGAGTATGGAAGACCAAGAGTTGGATGGAATGTAAATGAATCTGAGGTATACTTGCAATGTCCTAAGTGTAAGACTGAGTATGTATGTAGTAGAGTAGGTGTGGCTTCCAAAGAGAGGATAGTTTCTCTTGATGAGGTAAGTTGACCTTAACTCTAAGTAAGACCAAATGAGACCCAAAGGTGATGGACCTTGATGAGGGACCACTTAGCAAAATGTTGTTGTATGTAGTGTGTTAACAAAGCAAGATGAGGACAAGCAAGTGACCTTTTGACTCAAGTTTAGACAAATGTGAATGTAATGTAAGGTGTAAAGCAATGATGGACTTTGTGAGAACCAAAGACAGGTTGAATGCTAGATGAAACCTTGGAGAATTAACCTAGGAAGCTCAAGAATTTCGAAACTGACTGTGTTTGTTTGCTGGACTGTAAAACTTTTTCAATACTGAACACAGACGCACCTGTATACTGCACAAACGCGATTTCCTGATGCAGACATGGTTCTGTTAAACACAGATGCGTTTATGAGATTTGATAAATGCAATGTTGATTTTGGGAACACAGACGCGTTTCTGCCCTTCACAGATGTGGTTATATGACATAGACGCTATTATGTCAGACATAGACGCGTTTCTGCAAAATTTGTGCAATTTTTTCCAATCTGTGAAGTTGCTTTGTTGTGACCAAAGCTGAATGTTTGACTATTTTTTTTTTCATGACAAGAGGACACAGTGTTGATGAGGAGTCAATGTTTGCAAGTGTCTAGACTCGAAAAATATGACTCAAAGAAAATTTGTTGTTCGATGTAAAATTGTTTTGCATACACTTGAAGACACAAAAGACATAATGTTTTGATGTTTGGTCTTGAATGTTTGATTGTTCAAAATAAGTCCAGCACAATTCTTATGGCTGGCCAAGACAATAGTTGTTGATCCCACATGGGGTTTTACCCCTGAGGCTACACTATTCAGAGCAGATACTTAGATGCTTGACCTCACTAGCTCCACCCTCGACACTCACTTCTCGGGTCAGCCAAGCATCAGTCCCCACAAAAACTCCCCGTGGTGAACTTTGTATCTCTACTAAGAATCGTATGTGTGTGGGCCACTACCGGAGGTCCGACCTCTTGCCCCAACAACTAGAAGGATTTTGGCTTCTAAAACAAAAAGGTGCTAGTAAGGGCATCCGCTTGTGTGGCCTTACATGCGGCACTTTCAGCTCTATAAATACAGAAGGCTCCCAGCCGGTAGGGGTTATGCCCTACAACTGATCAAATAAATTTGATCAAACGGGTTTATGGGGAGACATAGTGTCGGTATGAACTAATCAGCACACGTTATCTATAGTTTTCACCATGAATACAATTGTTTATAGTGGTTTGGAAGAGGTGGGTTTTCCTTGCTACCACTTGGGTCATTCTCTTCTCACTAGTAGTCCTAATAACCACACGAGAAGACAGACCCTCTAAAGATTTAAACAAAAAGAGCCTATTGCTCAAGACACAAAAGACAATGATTCAATTTTAGTGCACCAATTGAAGTGTTTGCTAGTCTATGAAAAACAAGGCACACAATAAAAATCCAAAACCCTTGCCAAGGACCTGCAACAAAGAGTTATTAGTAGTTTGGATTGTTTCAAATGATCACCCCTTCCTGCAAGCACACGAGTTAGGTAAATTTTAGATCCAAAAGACTTTGTCAAATAGGGGCCTTCAACAAAACGATTTTTCTTTCAAGACAAGCTGCACCAATTTCGTTAGCTAGATCTGAAGATGTTAGCTCAAAATAAACCAGATTTGAAAAACCGAATGACTAAAAACTTGAATCAATAAAAATCCAAAATGCAAAATAAGTGTACACAGACGCGGTTACCATTAACACAAACACGACTTTTGGACGCAGACGCGCCCGAAAATCACATAGATGCGGTTTCGGAATGCAGACGCGCCTGAAAATCCCACAGACGCGATCCCAGATGTTGCAGACGTGACAAAAAATCAAAAACGCAATCTGAAAGTACGCAGACGCAAAAATATCGAAATGTTGTCGGAAATGTCAGATCTGCAACTTCAAAACACCAAATCTGCAAAAAGGAGGTTAAATGCAAAAGGGACAAGAGTCCCACCGGGTGTGTGAAAATGTATACGGTGAAAATGGATAACAACAATAACAATGTTGGAATACTAAATGGATTCAACCACAAAACCCTAGCCTAACAACAACAAAGATCCACCATAACATATGAAGATTATCTAAGACAATGCAAATCAAATGAAATCACAAAGATTATACCATCACATGTCCAATAAGGTTTGAATCTCCATTCTTCCTATCTCCATTGATCTTTCTTGATATATTTGCTCTCAGATTTTATGTGCACAGGAGTTCAACAAAGAACGGAATGTGGTTGCAAGTAGGATCGCATATGAAAAGCGTAGTGTAGTCAAGTAGTCAGGTAGTTAGGGTTTGATAATGAAGGAAGCATCTCCTTATATAGAAGACACTATATGAAAATGGAGGGATAAGATTAAGAGGTGTAAAAGGAGGTTAGCTATGATTAGAGGGTAGGTAAAGAAAATAATGAAATAATGAAAGGGGTAGGTAGTGTATGAATTAAGAGATGAATGACATGTGTCATGGGTAGAAAAGGCTAATGAATTAATTAAATAAATAAAGATTTATTTAATTAATAGAAGAAATGGGATCAATTAATTAAATAAAATATTTATTTAATTTAAGAAAAGGATAATTTAAATAAATAAATGTATTTATTTAAATGAGAAATAAGGCTAGAAGAGGATAAATGAATTAATTAAATAAGTAAAGATTTATTTAATTAATAGAAGAATTAGGCTTAGATAATTAAATAAATAAAGATATTTATTTAATTAGACATGACAATTTTAGGTGTCTATAGTTACCAAAAGCATTTGGTGTGCCTAGGAAGCTGTAAAACATTGGCTTCGCTAGGATGGTGCTAGATTTAGAAATGGTGAACATTTCTTTCAATCAACATAATATCTGGTGGTCATCAATTTTCTAGATTCAAGGACTTCCTTTAGCCCATGTTCTTGGGGTTAGTGCTCTGTACTTTCACAAGCGCGACATTCACACCCCTAGTGACTGTTTTTCCAGAGCTACTATGCAACTCCGTTCTTGGGAGGACATGCAAGCTGAGTTTTGTCTTGCCCGACCATATTGACAAACATTTGACCTTGTCTTGTCGGCTTTATCTTTGACTATGCTACACAAGCTGGGAATTTAGTCCATCAAACCTTAGTGGAAATATTGGCGTTGGTTTCCCAACACACCCTTTTGCAATTACAAGACCAAGTTGGGTTACCATTGGTTTGTGGCTCATTTTCCTATGGTTCTAGCTTTGAATCTCTGGTGGCATTTGCAGTTGCCACAACACATATGGCATCATAGGTTTCAAACTATATGGTCTGCCATTGTTGAGCCTATGCTGGCTCATTTTTCTTGGTGTATTCTTTTCCAAGGCTTGTCATTGGGTGCTCAGTTGTGGCACTTGGGAGTTCCTAACCCTCGCGGTCCATTTTGTGGACAACCAGATACTTTCGTGAACCCATCTTTTCTAGTTCTGCTATTGAGCCCAACATTTGTGAAATTATATTCATGATTTTTTAAAGCCTTTTCGGCCTAAACCATTATTTTGACATATGGCTCTTCTGGGGGACTCCCCTTGGGTCCCTTCAAATTCACTTAGATTTGGCATGCTTTTATGGTGGAAATCCTCTTCACATTATGGAAGGATAGAAATGTTGTTTTATTTTCTCATAGCTCTATTGCTATTCATGTTTCACTTTTTACTAAAGTGTGTATTTGTAATAATGTGATGCTTCAGATTCAAGTGCAAGACAACAAGGTTGCACCTGAGGTGGCCCACTTGCAAGTTTTTTTGGATCATTGGGGAAATGCCCCTTGTATGGTGGCATGGGTGCCTTCAGACCTTTCTGCCTCTTTTGATCGCTCTTTGCCTCATCGCTGACGATGCGTCATAGCTCCTCTTCTCGTTGTTCACAACCTCCATGGGCTCAAATTCCTCATTGCTATTCTAGTGGTGGTAGCGACTTTAGTTGACACCACTCAACCTCTCTACCCTATGTTGGCTTCGCCTCTGGGTGGGGCATGGGGAGTGCTGATTTTTCTATTGGTGGTGGTTCTGGTTGGCCGGATACCAGCGGTGATGATATTCGGCCTAGTTCTTCCAAAGGGTTCCCCTGGCTATCTCCTCATCCAGGGTGTACAAGGAGAATGAAGAGAGAACTACTAAACAAGGGTGGTCCCTCTCGGACAACAACCCTGACCCCACTGATGTATGGGGTCCTAAAGAAGATCGTGAGCCCCCTTCGCCTCCTGTTGCCACAACCTTAGCCACTTAGCAGTTTGTTTTTAGCTATTTCTTTTTCTGGTGTTGCCTGTGTTTTTTTAATGCTTAGTGCTATTTTCGAGCGTTGCCCGTATGACTCCTGGGGGGTGATCTAGTATCCCCCTACTTTTTTTTTGTGAATAGTGTACTTTTATTTAACTATTAATGGAAATGCCTATTCATCAAAAAACAATAAAAATAAATAAAGATATTGTTTCCATTTTTGAATTTGAGGAAATTTTTTTAATTAAATAATTTCAAGAATTATTTAATTAATGCATATGAAAAGAATTAAATAAATAATTAAATTTATTTAATTAACTAGAAGAAAATGGTAATTAGTAATTATATTACATAATTTAAAATTATTTAATAAATTTGGAAAAGTGGAGAGAATGATTGAATTTGAATTTGGAAGAAAATAAAATTAATTTGAAATGAATGATAAATGAAATTAAATAAATTTGAAAAGTTATTTAATTAAGAGGTTATTGTTAGCCAATTAAATAATTCAAAGAAGTTAATTAATTGTGTGGCTTATAGTATAAATTGAATTTAGTTAAACAATTAAGAGCATTTACTTAAAATTAATAATCATAATTAATTTAATAGTAAGATTATTTAATTAATATGAGAGAGAATGGTAAACGATAAATTGATTATGGAATTAGAAGAATAAATGTCAATTTGGAAGAACAAAGATAAAATAATTAAATAACTAATTAAAATGATCTAATTATCAAGGAGAACAGTTACTAAAATTGTCACTCGCAAGCGTGGGATAATTTTAGGTGTCTACATCTCTATCTTAGTGTAATTAGTGAAATTTACTCTCAAAATAATTTAGCTTTATTTTTATTAGAGTCAAATTTCTTACATTATAATAACCAACTTTTCTTGAATCCATATATATTTTCCTACATTACAACCAAACACCAACCATTGCATGTGATAACAAGACACACATTTGATTCGTTATAGTTGCTTCTAGTACTTTTAAAGTATCTCTTACAAAACTTAACACTCCTAGCCATCATTGCATGTAGACCTGCAATGTCATATACAAACGAAGATGAAATAATTTAAGTTCTTAATCAAATGCCTTAGAATTACAACTATAATAATTCTAGACTAAGATAAGCCTATGTGCTAAAATATAACATTTGAAACTTATCACAACTTGCCACAATTCATTACAACTTACTCTAAAGTTATTTACTAATTTGCAACTAAACACTATTAACATTCAAACTGCACAATATTATTTATTGTTTCCCATTAACTCTTTGTAGGTGAATAATACACTAAAGTTTCAACAATATAGATAGTCTTACTAAGGTATTCTTAAATACCCCTAACTTGTAGACATAAGAAGATGTAGAAGAAGCCAAGAGGAATCAAATGAAATATTAAAGAGCATTAGCATGCAAACTTCATGATACAAGTCTATAACTCCAAGATAGAGCCACGATCAAGGACTTGTCTCTGATCATGAGACTCATTCTTACATAAAATAAATATATATTAGATTTTGAAGTGAGTAATATATCATCATTTTTTATTTCAAACCTTGAAACATTACTAATTTCAAAACACTAATTTAAAAGTTTCCCTGTATAATAATAAAAATTAAATCCTATTGATAATTACATTTATTTATACAAGTTTCACATTAATATTTCTCATTGCTCGTATCTATAATCACATCTCATCAATAAATTAATCTAAGTTAATGGTGCCATCACTACCTAGATTAAGCATAAGGAAAATTTATCTTCCTTTATAGTAATATACTTTATATAAATGGTTAGTTATCGATATCTTTTTTTGGACATAGCAAAAAGACTTGAATTTTGGATCTGTTTCTTTTATAATATTGAATGAATGTAAGAATTTTAATGATATTCATGAGTCAGTGATAAGAGATTTCAAAAATTCATAATATCAAGATAAACTATTTCTGGATTCAATTGTGTACAATTTTTTGCGTCAACGTTTCCGATCACACTCGATGATCCATAATCAGGATGAAGAGAGCCAAAGGAATCAAAATGATAGATCACGAGTGTGATCCGAAATGTCCATGCAAAAATATTATATACAATTGAATTCAGAGACAACTTATCTTGACATCTATAAAACCAAAAATTGAGATATTGGCTATCCATAAATTGATTGATTTAATACAGGCTTTAGAATGGGCTATGGAGAACGGGTACAATAAGTCGGCCAAGGCTATATAATATGGACCTGGTTTTATGGCCGCAGCTATTCTAGCTCCAAAACAGACCTGTCGTACAACGTGTTAGTGACAGGTTAGTCAATCACAACCGTTAACTCCAAAATCGACGGTGTAAAATGCGCGACTAACATGCATGTTTGTCTTTTTGAAACCAGAATAGATGCGTCCTGATTTTATCGGCAGTCTACGTACTAACAAACAGTACGTTGATTCTTTTTCTGTTTACGATGTATGCATTACCCAATATGGATGAGAGAATAAGCTTATCCTGTAATTGGAACCTTAATCTCTCCAAATGTATATCCAAATAGCTTTCTTGTATTCCAATTTCCAATCAAAAATCTCTTTACTATTGCAATTGGAAGGAATTTAGAGATGGCAGAATCGAATCGAATCATCTCATCTAATCTCTTTGTTCTCCGCGAATTTCCAAAATATGCAGATTTTTCACATTCCCCGATTCCATGAAGCTTTTCTATCCTTCACGTGGGCCTTATCTGCATTATATTCTTAGGACTTCATTCGGCGCACATATGTGAAAAAAACAAAATGTTTTTATTGCAGTGCTTCCACAGTCACAAGATGAGTATCAGATTTTGTATGGATAAAGTCAGGTGAGTGAAGGGGCAAGCTATGGATTCCAAACCCAATCGAACTTTTTCTTCTTTTTTGTAGTAAGTATTAAAGAACCAGATGCACCATAGAGAAAAATAGTAGAACAATGATCCACTTGTGAACTATACATAAGCTTTGAGAATGAATGATAATAGTGTACCCTCTTGGTTTTGTGTGTGCCCTTTAAGACATACACAAAAATAAAGCAAGGAATGAAACTTTGAATTAAAAATAAGCACATGAGATAACATGCCAATTAAAAATGAAGTCACTTTTCTGTTTGATGAGATCTTTCTGATAAGACTGTTGACTGTCGGGAAAAAGTGTTATCAGTAGAACTTGAGTTTTCGAAAAAGTTTTTTAATGCTAAAGTTCGATTCTATGCCGATAAGCTTTGAGATGGTCTTGGTGGGGACGACGACTGACTCATGCTAAGACGCAACACTATTAGGGATCAGAGATTGAGTGGAACAAAGCTTGATGACAATGAACTAATGGGTTACACTTTCATCGGGTGCCAATAAGATAGTCTTGGTGGGGACCACGACTGACTCATGCTAACATGCTAAGTTGGAAGTCAGTGATTGGTCCATGTTGGAGTTTTTGCTGATAGCTTTTGAGATTCAGTAGGGACCACGTGTGACTTGGTTCGATCTGTTGGGTTGGATGTCGATAATTGGTCCAAGCTGGAGTCTGTGGAGTGTGGCTGGAATTTGGTGTAAATTACACACCGTGTTTTCGACAACTGAAGAAGTTCGACTATTGAGCCGTGAGGAAACCGAAATGAATCGTTTTTCTTAACAGAGATATAAATCATCTGAAGAAATAGTTGTAGGTAGCTGGAAGCAAATCAAAGAGAGCATGTTGCTTGATTGATTGGGTTGTAATTTTGTTGAATTGAAGACAATCCATGTGTGTGGTTTGTGGGTCAAATTTTGTCTGTAGGTTGAACATTGCCAGAATAGAGACTGTGAATATACACCTGAGAGCATAATCTGTAACTTGTATGTAATTGTCTTATTACTATAATATAAGAGATATTGCTTTGGTGGTGGGTTTTTTACCTATAGGGGTTTTCCCACTAAATTCTATGTTTGCTTTGCGTGTAAATCTTGTTCTATTTTGCTCTATTATTCTAGAAATGTGCATCTTAATGATTGTAATATGAAATTGAAAGTCACCTATGCTTCTCTCCTCTTTGAATTTAACACTATGGAAGGTGTTTCCATGTTGTGCTTTCCTTATAGAAATGTGTCTGCACTTTTTATGTGCATGAGGGATAAAGGATGAGATATGCCACCACTTTTTGTGTGCATGAGAGATGAAGGATGAAATATGCCACCACTTTCCCCCATTAATCATGGTTGCATGTAAAAATTGAAAAAATAAACAACCACCTTGTCCCAAGTGGTAAGATCGATTGAAAATCATTAAAAAACATGTGTAAATAAAAAATATAGGTTTTCCCACACAATATTATGTTTCACGTTTTTTTTGCTTTTAGGGACCACAAAAATTAACATTTTTAAAAAATTCATCACATTTTGTCCATTATAGTGTGCAAAAAATCAACAATTTAAAGATTGTAAACTATTAAATTGTGATATTTTCTATGAGGATTCTATTTATATTTAAAAAATATTAAAAAATAATTCTATGATATTTGGTATATTTTTAATCAAAAATTATTTTATTTTACTCCTTTTTTTATGAGTGACATTTTTCCATAATGCATAACTTAGTTACAAATAAAATATTTTTCAAATGTAGAACATTGATATTGATATATGAGGCTTACATATTTTTTTAATATTTTTATTATTAATTTTGAAATTGAGTAATTATAATTTATAATATATATATATATATATATATATATATATGTAATGCGTTACCTTTTTTTGTATATACCCAAATTGATATATATTTTTATTGAAATAAGGACATTGATATGGAGAGTTATGTATGTTTAAATATTTCTTTGTCATGATTAGTGTTATTAGGTGTGTCAAATAGAGGTCTTTGTTTTTACAACAAATCCATGTTGATCAGAAAATAATAAAAGTAATAAGAATATTCTACAAAAATCTCATAGAGAAAGATATGTACTTGAAATTCTATGTTTTGATGACTTCATTTGACCCCCACAAAATATGACTCGAAGTGGTAGTTTTTATCTAATAAAATCCTTCCATTTGGTTTGGAGGAAAAATATGTCATATAGGCAACATGCAAGGGGATTTGATCTAAGGGGGATAGATCTAATCCCCCTTATATTTAAGCCCTTGCAATGTGTAATAAATGAAGAAATGTGTCTCAAGTTTTCTCTTAATGTAAAAATTTAAAAAATATGATTTTTGGGTTATAGTTTTTTTTTTTTTTTTGGATTTGTAGGGTATATAACCAATTTTCACACAAAATAAATATGTCAAGTTGTTCAACATCACCTTTAGGTACCTATTGTGTTGGTCTCTTCGAGATTTATAATTTTATAAAATGGGCTCAATCAACTTTTTAGTTTAAAATTTATGACCTCAAGAAGTTTGCATAGAAAATGTGAAAATATGTTGGACACATAGAATAGCTATAAGGGGGAGTTACACTTGAAGACTAACTTATGATAAGTGTTATATCACATCATAGGAAATCTTTTGTTGAACATAATAGAACCAAAACTGAATGCCTAATTTAGTGATTGGATTATAGTGAGGTTATGACAAGTGGAAGGAATGTATTTTTTTAACCTATGGGTTCATCTTGAGATTTGAGTATTGAATTTCTAAGCTAAGGATTTGGACACTATTTTTTGGTAGCTTTAACTCATTGTTTTTAATTACCACTTAATAATTTCATGTATTGTATCTCTTATATATATTAGGTTCTTAAGATGGCGTTTGAGTGAGAATTTAGTAGATATTGTTTTTGATTATGGTAAAAGAAGGTTTTGAAGGGACCTATAACCCTTTACAAAAATATTACAAAAGATGTACCATAGAAAGCCCAACATAAAATAGACCAACCAAAAAAACACCATAGGCCCGAGAGACAATAGATACAACAAAAAGACAATCCAACCCAACCATACAGCAAAAAGCCAACAGACCGTCAACAAAGAAACATAAACACAAACAAAGAACTTAACCTAGATTCTTCAGGGTTTCAACAACTTCAACCTCAAGCTGATGCATCTTTTTAGCAGCATCCTTCAGGTCCATAATGTCCTGAGGCACACCTGAGACTTTCTTCTTCATACTTTCTCTTGTGCGATTTCTAGGGGGACCCGAATCATCAAACCCAACAACGTTATCCTTGTCCAAATCTACAATATTCTTCTCCATATACATGTTTTCCAATTTAGTTACCATAGTGGACATATTATCTGCAATAGCTTTGAGAATGCTATGGCTACTATGAGCCATGATGTTACGGAGAGTGGACTCACACTTGCTAAGCCTCTCCTCAGTATCAGTGAATTTCTTGTCATAGATCTCCTTAATTTTTTGGGTAGCTTCCATATTTTTGGCCAGACAGTCGACCATAACCTTTTTTTCACTCTCGGTCCATAGAGCACTAACCGTAGAACCATCAAGAACCTCCTTCCCAATGTTCATAGGCTTATCATCACCAACCATATGCATCTTTTCCCCCGCATCCACATTGACTCAAACAACATCCAACTTGGAGGAAAGAGACTGCTATTTGAGATTGATATTCTCGATTTCAAAAAAGAGCCACCTGAATTGTTAATCTATCAAAATTCCTCCAAATATTTGGTTGGTGATACTCATGTAAGAATGCTTACTCTATAAGTATAAATTATAATCATATTTCTTAAACTAAATAATAAATTGGTTTACTTTGGAAATTTATTTTTCTCTTGAAATATTTTTCCCCAGCTATATCTATGTTATGACATTTTATTTGTTTTATGTTTATATGTGGGTAAATGCATGAACCTGTGTCACACTTTTGGCCAACTATGGGTAGTCCGGTTGGACTACACCCGAGCCACGTGGTGCTTGGAGTCTTGTCGGATTCGGTTCGGCTAGACTATCGATTATATAAACCGATATTTTCCCCACCAACCCCCATTTGCACCCTAAGGTGCTTTGGGAGTTCGACCAAACTCACAAGGAGCTTATTTCTAGCCTCCATTTTTCCAGTTAGGTTCATTTTTTTCCTTTTTTTGTTTGTTTTGTATTTGTAATTAAAAAAATAATATATTTTTTGCTATAATTATTTTTATTGAATAGTTTATCAATTTTTCAAAATTTTTACAATGAAGACATGAGAAAAATATTAAAAAAAAATTAAACCTAGCAAAATTAAAAAATTCATTAAAAAACTATTTAAATTTTTTTTTAAATGAAAACATTAGAAAACCGTTAAAAAAATATGCACATATACCTATTAAATAATTAAAAAAATTCATTTTCTCATTACCCTTACATATAAACCATAAAAACTATAATCAATACACTGCACATAAAAAATAAATCCTCGTATTCATACAAAGACATAGACACATACACCTACACCCACAACCATACCCACACCCAGACTCACGTGCACATACATGCAAATGCACATACACATGCATACATAGATGTACATGTGTGTGCATGTGCATGTGTATGTGTATGTATGTATGTATGTATGTATATATATATGTACGTGTATATGTATGTATGTGTGTATATGTGTGTGTATGTGCGTGTATGTACGTATGCATGCATTTGCATGTCTACACGTGTGTATGGGTGTATGTGTGTATGTGGGTGTATGTGTGTACATGTATGTATGTGTGTGTGTTTATGTGTGTATATATAGACGGGTGAACTCACAATACTGGTTCCCACTTTTTGACCAACTTTGACACTTAGATGAACATTTTGCAAAAAACGTTCACTTTCTGACACCTATAACTTTTAAATCGTTAAGAATTTGAAGATGATGTAAACTAGTGATTTGTAACATCCTTTTTGTAGATTCTAAATATATTTTTTTGAATAAAATTTTATTGATTTTTCCATCTCCCTCAAAAGTAGTTTTTTACAGGAAACAACATTTTTTAAGAGTGATGTGCATCCCGAAATGTATAATTTTTTTTTTATAAATGATAAAAACTTATCTCTTTTAAATTTTGGTTTGTAACATCAATACCCAGGGCATGCAGTTGGTTTGATAGTGATATGTTGAATTTTTTTATTTTATTAAGTTTTGAAGTCCGACTAATTATAATTTAGATATAGGTGTACGTTTGAACACATAACTTGCTCTATATATATCAAAATTAAGTTTTATTTTTTTTGTTAGAAAGAAGACATCAATACCTAGGGCATAGATATTTTTCAGAATTTTTTTGAATTAGTTTGCTATTTTTCCGAATGCATTGAACAAAGAAGTTCATGTTCGGTGAAAAACCTACATTCATAAAAAATAAAATAAAAATATATTAATAAACTTAAATATATTAAAAATTATACTATGTGGAAAGCTTATAATAAGGACTAAATCCTTAAGAAAACAAAACTTCTAAATGAATTCGTTTGACCCCTCAAAAGCTAATGTAAAATTGGTTTTTTATCAGCATTTGATAGATGCAAAGGAGACTCCATTACAAGTATGATTTAGAAGTAGAGAGGTTCTATCCAAGAAATTTTGATCTAAGAGCCTTTGATCTAACTCTCTTCAATTAATTACTTCAAATGGGACCTCTTAAAGCTTAAATAATTATATTTTCCAAAAAATGTATGATTTCAGCAAAAATCAGGATGTACCAAAAAGTGGGAACTAGCTTTGTGAGTTCACCCAGACACATACATATACACACACATGCATATATATACACATACACACACACACACACATACATATATACATACACCGACATGCATATATACAGATATACATACATTCATACACACATGTACATACACATACACACATGCATACATACACATGCACATACACTTACATACACACATACATACACACACGCACACATAAACACACATACATATACATATACACATACATACATACACACACATAAACACATACACATACACATACACATACACATACACATGTATGCATGCACGTATGTGTATATGTGTATGCGGGTGTATGTGTGTGTGTACATGTATATGTATATACATATGTGTTCATGTGTGGATGTGTGTATGTATGTATATATGTAGGTACAATATGCATGTGTATGTACATGTATGTGTATGTGTATGTGTATGTGTATGTGTATGTGTATGTGTATATGTATGTGTATGTGTATGTGTATGTGTATGTGTATGTGTATGTACACATGTATTTAATTTTAATGTTTCTTTAAAGTAATTTGTATCAAATGTTTCAATTACTTCGAATTGTACTTTAAATTACAATTGTATATCATTTTGAAATATGTTTGTATTAGTTTAAAATAGTTTTCAGAATTAGTTTGAATTGTTTAAAATAGTTTTGAATAATTATTTTTTAAATTCTTTTCTTTTATAATTATGTACATACAAATATTTTCCACTTGGCCAATCAGGAATCAAATGGTAGTGTTCATCACGAGGGAACTGACCAAACATCTAGACAGTTTGGTCAAATTCTTTCTAGTGATAGTGATGTCAGGGCTCAACTTTTTGCCGAAACCACTCAAGCCCTACAACGTGCTCTAGACCATCTTAGGTCCACATTAGATTCTGCCACTGTCCGACCTAATAAGGAAAGGGAAAAGACTATTAGGGATGATTTGCTACATATGATTGACACTATTCAGACATATAATCCTTATGATGATATGTCTGTCGATTCTTTCTATATCTCCCTTTCTCGCAGTGTCACTGGCATAGTGAAATAGGAAACTGTGAGCAGGGATGTATCTTCTACACAGGTCCATACTATGTTCCCCCATTATCAGGGTTCAAGACAATGTAGGATTAGAGGATATTTAGTTACTAGATTCATTGATCCAGTTGTGGCACCATTCATATATCCTATATGGTTGGCAACTTATCATATGTGGCCACAGAAGGATGAGTTGCCACTTTATTTCTGCAAACAATTGTTTGCAAAGTTTCATATGGGCTTAGATGTTGATTATACATCTATACCAGTGAATCTTGGGCAGGGGAGAGGGAGTCTCGTCGATAAATTTAGACAATTTGATGCACCAACACTCATTAATAAACAAGCATTAGTTGGTACAAACCTTTTGGTTCTACCAAAATGTTTGGAGTTATCGCAGGCAACAAATGTAGTAGCTGATGATGCCATGCAACATATCTACTCTAGCATTGTACATATTGTCACTCACGTGGATTGTACGCCTTTTAATTGTATTGGGAGATATTTGTTGTGATTGCAAGATACCATTCCGCAGGCTATAGATGCGATGAATCTAGTAGTAGCACTGATCCTTACACCTGTGTAGACATACCATCTCCACTTGACGCTGCACGGTTGATAGAGGTTGATCCTTTACAGTGGTTGAGTGCATTGTTGTCTAGTGATTTATTAGATTCGTATACACTTCTTTCTTCGATTCTTGGGATTCCACCCGAGGATGTACTGGCACAGGTGAGACAACATGTACATGGAGGTGGATCTAGGAGCCATGGTGGTAGAGCATCTTAGGGTGATATGGGGAGAGAGGAGAGAATTTTGGTGCATCCTATAGCCCCTCCACCACATACATCAATTGATCCCACACCTCCTCCTCAGCCTACACCAGGAGATTCGACACCTGAGCCTCCATAACCTACACTGCTACCGCCTATTACTTTTACACCTCTTGCTTAAGCTCATGGTCACTATGCTAGTCTTCTTATTGACGGTTTAGAGGATGCATCGCTAGATATAGACGTTGACCACATGTCCTTCCAATTGTAACCCTTTTGACATGCATCCCTTCACATAAATGTGTCTAAAACAACTATTCTTGCCCATTCCGGAGACATTAGGAGATTTGCAGCCTCCTTCTGCTTCTGCACATGGTCACAGTCAGGTACACATTATTTTTTTCTGTAAGGTCATATTATTCAATTTATTTTAAATAGTGGATTTAAACTTCAAAATTGTTAGTTAACACAATTTTAATTTTGAATTATATATGATCTAGGTTCGTGGACCACGTTTGAGTTCTTTATCTCAGATACCTGTGGCCCATGCACACTTTGGTGGTACAGATGATGGATCAGACCAGGTAAAATTTGCATGTACTTATGTTGAAGTAAAATTTGCATACTTATAGCTCGATAATATTTGCATGTGCTTATATATACGTGTGCTTACATGTACTTTCTTGTGCAGGGACAACATTTAGGACATGGATTAGTGGAGGGTCGACCAAATTAGTTTATACATTATCATTGTTTGATGAGATTATATGTACAATGCATGTACTTTTTTTACATATATGTATCTGACACTTGTTTGATGAGATTACATACATATCAGACACTTGTACATGTTTGTTTATGTATTTGACACTTGTACATATCAGACACACTTGTTTGATGAGATTACTTGTTTGTTTATTACATGTGTCTATGTATCTATGTTATATTTTTATAATTAGTTCAATTTACATAGAATTGATCATGTTATTTTAGATGATAAATCTTGATATTTAGTTAGTTGAATTATTGATTTAATCATTGAATTTATCAAATCAATTCAAATCAATTAACCAAATGAAATCAATTCAATTCAATGAATTAACCAAATTAATTCAAATCAATTAATCAAATGAATTCAAGTCAATTAATCAAATGAATTCATTGAATTAATCAAATTAATTCAAATCAATTCAAACCAATTCAATGAATTAGTCAAACTAATTCAAATCAATTAATCAAATCAATTCAAACCAATTCAATGAATTTGTCAAACTAATTGAAATCAATTAGTCAAATCAATTCAATGAATTAATCAAATCAATTCAATGAATTAATCAAATCAATTCAATGAATTAATCAAATCAATTCAAATCAATTAATCAAATCAATTCAAACCAATTCAAGGAATTAATCAAACTAATTGAAATCAATTAATCAAATCAATTCAATGAATTATTCAAATCAATTGAAATCAATTAATCAAATCAATTCAAACCAATTCAATGAATTAATCAAACTAATTCAAATCAATTAATCAATCCAATGAATTAGAGAAATGAATTAGTGCAATGAATTAATCAATTAATTAAGTGATTCAAATCAATCCAATGAATTAATTAAATCAATTCAAATACATCCAATGATTTAATCCAATTAAATCAAATTAATTAATCAAATCAATTCAAATCAATTAATAAATTCAATTCAACTAAGTGATTCAAATCAATATAAAATAAAATGCAACAAATTAACTCAAATTGTGCAAATTTTGATTTCAAAGCAGTTGCAACAAATAAACTCAAATGTACATGTATACATATGTATATATTGCAATTTAAAATAACTCAAATGTATATGTGTACGTGTACATCTGTTGCAAAAAATAACTCAAATGTACATGTGTGTACATATATATATGTATAGCGATCCAAAAAATAGTTCGAATGTACATATGCACATATGTATGACGATCCAAAAAAATAGCACATACATATATATGCATATATATACATGTATGCATACATATGTAGACATGTATCATGGTAAAAAAAATACACGAGTTCACTTGTTCTAATAAATTAAGTGAGTTCATGATACATAAATTTTGGATCCTCTCTATCTTTTACTATCTCTAATATCCTTTCATGATCTTCGATAGGCAGCCTCCACTTTTGGGGGCCATGACCTCTTTTTTGTAAAGTTTCAAAATGTAATCTCGTTGTTATAACTAAATGACTATAATGCAAAACTTTTTGGTCGGACATGTATTTAGTAAATGTAACACCATTGTTATCTATCTTCATTTGTTGATAATAAGTAACTTCAACAACGACTGATCCAGTGGGATATTGTTGCACATCAACATCTTCCATTGATTCTGACAATTAACATTTTGGTTTTGTGCATCGTAGTAGGTAATATTCAACACCTTCTACATTGCCAGGATCTGTAATCACAGAAAAATATCACATGTACACGACAAATTACAAACAATCAAATTATAAAGTGTATGGTAGAATGTAAAAAGAATTCAAATTTAATAAAAAATTAAACAAAGTACATGAAAATGCGTAAGGATATTTAAATAAAATGCAAGTGTATCTGGCACAACTAAATCATAAACACGTTCATAATCAGTTGAATATATAGGATCATAAATATCTACAATGTCTCTATCTTCAAAAGGAGGCATTGCGACAAATTATTTCATCTCCCATTTTGAAATAAATTCATCTCTAATGTTCTGACATTGTTGAATATTTGCATTGTTTTCAATGCAATCAACACAAAAACATGATTTTTCTCTAACATAAATCACAAGAGGTTTGCTATGTCCTATAGTCATCACTTGATGCAAACTTCTAATGCCATTAATTGTTTGGAAATTATAAGGATTGGATCGATCAATGTCTTTAACTTCCCAAAAATAGTGTTTGTTGTATGTCGTGTCATGTGCACCAAAATAATTTTTGCACCATTCTACTATCTCACTTGAATTTCGTATGTTGTTACCTCCAAGTTCATATTGGTGAAGTGCACACTTCACACAAGCTCCTGCTCCATTATGCTCTCCTTTTCAAGGTCCATTCTCAAAAAAGTTCCACAAAAACTTTAGACCACACTTAGCATGTTGTTGTGACAACCAATTAAACGCTTTTGTAGATTTTAAATTGTCCTGTGAATTTACAATCAAATCTATTATATTAGTTTAAAAAACTTAATTTTAATATATAATTAAAAGACTACAATAAATTTAATCATTTTTTTGCTTATTAGCACATCCATTAGACCAAATCCAATGTTGTGAAGCATTTATCCGACGATGTATGATATTTTCAAAAAAAAATCTCAAAACAATGTGCTACATAATACTTGTCATGACAAGTATCATCATTGATATAAAAATGAACTTCTTTAATGATAACATGTTCATCTTCACCAAATTCTACACCATCCACATGAAA